>NW_018744024.1:0-45450 GCF_001683475.1 Chenopodium quinoa
TTAAGATTAAGATTACGATTACGATTATGATTATGATTATGGTGTATACTGGGTAACTTCCTAGATTGGAAAAAAGTTTTTATGTACTGTATCAAAAAATTTAATTTTTGATTACCTACTCTGTTCTTCCATAGGAACAAACGTGACATTTATGGTACTAAGACTTTCAAATCTTATAATGTCGGTGTTAATATAAGAAATATCTTACCATTTGGGATCAAGTCTTGATCAACTTTTACGAGTCGTTATCGAGGAGATAGGGTGATTGTAACATGGTTTGATTTTGATCCGACTAGGGTTGGAACATGTTTTGGCTTAGGAGAACTTTAGTAACTTGAGAGTTTAAAAACGAGATAAATCCTAAACGAAAAAAACTGTACGTTACTAATAATAGGGCGAAACCATACTAGGTCATTAATTATGAAACTCGAGCAAAATTGTTAGTTCTAATGAACAAAAGAGTGAAATGAGATACTTGAGTATTTACAATCAACTAACTCAACAATTGTCTAAATTAATCATAAAGTTATAGGTAAATACATAGATTGATAATCACTACATTCACTAGTAAGTGTTCACTTAAACGAGAGCTTATACACATGCAATCATTGTATGTGGTCCCTACATACAATACCATTAGAAATTTGACACATTATAAAAAAGGGAAGAAAACTAAGAGTCAAATATACATTAAATTCAAATGGAACTTGGACCCATAATTTTAGCCAACAAAAACATGACAAATTATGGTTGTATGTAGGGACCACATATAACAATTGTATGTGTAGCCTTTACCTCACTTAAACTATTTATGTATAAGAGATTTCCTGTTCATGACAATCATGAGGTACATAGTTTCATGGATTGCCTTATAATTAAGTCTTACAACATGGTGGTTTAACCTTAAAATCATTATTACGTTTTTGCATATTTGGTGAAGTGGGAGCAAAATTTGGTACAGTATAAAAGAAGAAATAGGACTAAGCAAATTTAAGTCTAAAAATATTTCTAGTTTCAAATACCTAATTATAAGTAGAAAATAAGCAAAACTTGGAATTTTTCATTCGAAAAATTTGCAATTTATGTCAATATGTAAAAAGTAAAAGCACCCAACAAACACATGGATAGTTTACCAATTAAATTTGAGCAAAAAAAAAAAAAAAAAAAAAAAAAAAAAAAAAAAAAAAAAACTCAATAATGATTGAATGGTTGGTATATGGCTACTTCTATATGTATATGTAGTTGGCAAACAGGCAAAGTTAGGTGACAAGAAAAATTATTGAGCCTTATTTATTTAGCCTTTGCTCAAACTTTTCTAAGAGTCCACCTATTCATAATTATGCAAGTCAATGTCAATGGTTGTTTTATTTATTTTTCCATTTTATTCCATTTAGTTTAAAATGGAAAATGATAAAGAAAAAAAAAAGGGTTAAATCATAAAAAGTTTTAAATTTGAATGTTTTCGGCTTTAGGCAATGTAACAATTGTGACTTAACATATAAAATGTTTGATGGTAAACCTATAATTTTTAATTAAGGTGCATGTTGACATATAGTTATCAAGTTTCTTATTTAAAAACTTATTAAATAACAGTTCTTATATATTATGGAAATCCATATAATATTGCTATAACTTTAATAGAACTTGATGTGCATGTATTATTATGGTCGTGGAGCTTAATGATTGAGTAAAATGACATCATAATTCATAAATTATATTAATGCTTATACTGTTATACAGTAAGTTGACTTTTGTTATCTAAATCCTCCCTTTAGACAGCATATCTAATTATTTTGTCTTTATTATTTCTATTTCTTTGTGAAGTTGCAAGTTGTCGGGGCATACTAGTCTGTAAAATTATTGAATTTTAGTTTTATATGTAATCGCACCACAATAATTTAACACAGTGACACGTGAGCATAATGACATTTTGAAAATATCAACATAATAGATGCACGATACGAGCGTATCACGACCATATGCCTAATCCATCTCTACCCTGAAATATATGTTGAGGCCGATTATAATATACGAGTACTAAACAAAGTTATGACACTTATGAGGTAGCTTCATCAATTTTAGAGTAAAAGATTGTATAGTTAAGACAAAGTAAGTACTCCAATAAAGACTATTTAAGTTTATTAGATTTACCGCAATCAAAATACACTTAAATTAAGCTAAAGTTTATGATAAGTTCTAACAACAGCCCTTAAAAAGTTAAACTACATCCTAATCAAGATTATCTAGATTTTCCAATTGTATACACAAGTATTACACACTTAACTATACATGTTGACTTGGTCAGTCTTCACATAATGCTGTTATTACAGTTGTTGAACATTCAAAAAAAAAAAAAAAAAAGAAAAAGAAAAGAAAAAAAAAAACTATCCATCGTAGACCAGCACTTGGGACATAAAGACTTGTTGACTTGGTGTTGCATGTGGACTTTTAATTCTAATATACTATATTCTTCCAAAAAAATAAATAAATGTGACAAGGAATATCCAAACCCAAGTACATTCATTCAATCATTAAACAAATTTAATACACATGTAGCTTTCACACCATACTTTCTCCTTTTTTCCTTAGCTTTCTCAACAATGAGCTTCCTCAACACACTTCTTATTTCTCACCCATTACATATACAATGCCTCATTTTTGTTATTCTTTCTACTTCAACAAAACACAACACTTCTCTTACCCACACTCACTCTCACTATCCTCTTTTCGCTCAGTGTGTGTGCGCGCGTGTGCGTGTGTCTAGCTCGAACTTGTTATTTTAGTTTCTTATCATAAAAATGTTAGGTTCCACAATTGAATTGGTAGCTCAAGCTACTTCAAACTTTCATTTTATTTTCTGTTTTTTGCAATATTATCATAGTTTTTCTTCTCATTGATCGCTCAAAAAGCGACATGAATCACACTCCAAGCAGCATTGATGCTTTTCAGATTGTTTTAGATCAAAATACATCAAGAAATGACTATGAGAATGATGCCAAAGTAGTAGAGGATGATTATATGAAAGAAGGATCAGCCTCTGAAGTACAAACAGAAGCACCGAAACATGTAGATGATGACCCTCAAGTAGCAGCAGCAGCAGCCTCTGAAGCGCAAACAAAAGCAGCGAAACATGTAGATAATGACACTCAAGAAGAACAAGAACAAGAAGAACTAGAACAAGAAGAAGTGGCAGCTGATGATCATGAGCTAAATGCACGTATTGAGGACTTCATTAACAAGATTCACAGAAATTGGCGGGCAGAGAGGCTGAGAGTAAAAATTTACGAGCAAGGATGCTAGAAAGGACATTCAGTTATCATTCCAGACGGAAATTCAACCCCGAGTCTTGAGTACCACCACCCAAACGTAACTATACCACTTAGGCTACTTACACAGCAAACATTACGAAACAAGGATTAAGAGTAATTAAACTAGTTAAACACATGAATCAGCCACTATCAGGTAGTTTAGTTGTCAAATTTTATGCTACAATAAGTTAAAATAAAGGAACAGAAGAATGTTGACCTTATGTCCTACAAAAATGATCAGTATAATTGCTTTTTCTTTTGGGTGGGGGATTGATATTGAAATGAAGGGATTAAAGAAATAGATGCCTTGGAAGCTTTTCTGAAAGTTCCAAAGCAGTTTGGAAGGCGGAACGTGTCATGTTTCTCCAATTCAAATTTTCAGCATAAAGTCTTGGTATGAAAGCATAATTTTAATTCAAAAGTTGAACAGAAGAATGAGGAATACATGTCATACATCTGTAGTTTCTAAAGAAACCCAAGAAGAGGACAAAACACCCAGATAATTAACAGCGCCATCAGCTGCACTAACTAAACTAAAAATCCTGACTACTCCTAATAAACCGGCAAATCCTGTGTTAAAAATCCGAAAGCTAATGTGAAGCTAAAAACCTAATTGTAAACGATACATACTGTGATTTCCTGAGTGAGAAGAGCAGAGCCTAGGTAAATCTGTGGACCACTAAAATTTGAAAATACAAATACAGATATGAGAAAAACTAATGTCAGATTATCAGCCAGAAATCTCCAGATTTGAAGGACTGTCGTCATCACCGAAATCATCAGAACCCCCTTCAGGGGTTGATTCGTTAATGTCAGCTTCAAGGTCCATCGGGTCCATTTGCATAGAGTTCATAGAAGGCAAATTGTCGTATGGAATGAGGGGGTGGGGATGTGAAGTTTACCTTCTGTCCCCCGTAACCTCCTTCAGGGACTTGGTTGTTGATGATAGCTGGAATGGCAGCGGTGGTTGCGGGTTCAGCTCTCTGCTTCTTGGGCTTGTGCTCTTGATGATGGCCCGGTAAGAAACTCCCTAGCACCACCTGATAATTCATTCAGTTGTGACAATTAGCATAAGCCACAGTAAAACATTGGAGTTTATAAGGACAGTGAACAGGTTTGCTGTATTGAGTATAAAATGATGCATAGGCTGGCAACATTACTTTACCATTTAAGCAAGAAAGGGAAAATAGTTTATTATTATCTTACCTGAACGGGGCTAGCTGCAACGAGAAGACCAGCAAGTCCACCACCTAAGACTCGCCCATCAGGACCTGCTAGTGAGACACTCATGCCTCCTGATCTGCTCTTCATTATTCCGTTGTCAGTAGGCATAAATGATCCAGACAAGGAAAGTATCTCAAAACGACCCTACAGGATCCATAAAGAACTAGATTAAAAACTGTATAATCAGACATATTGAAAGCGGCGAGAAAACCCAAGTACTGAACACAATGAGGATCAAAATATGACAAGCTCACAGTCACAAGATATCACTCTTTAATAGACTTGTGCATTTTGTCAGTCAATGCACAGGCTCCTAAATTTTGAAAAGTGCATATCTATGGATTTTTAAAAAGTGCAAGCTAGATCAGATCCAAGATCGAAACATCTCAAAGAAGCAAACAGGTCTATCATATACATGTATGCAATTGCACTTATATTGAGAATGACACACCAGATGTCCACAATGTCACCGTAATTTGCTAAACAATAATGAATGGAAACTGCCTTATTATACCAAAGAGCTCCTAGTATGTCCATTCACCCCCCCCCCCCCCCAACTCCTCCTTCCCATCCTTCCTAGAAAAGAAAATCATCCATCACAGAAGTTGTTCATGATTAGCTTCACCCGCATTAAAAAAAACCCTCATTTACAGTTCACAGTATTGTACCAAAGAGCTTATGAATTTTCTAGAGGTCGGATTAAGCCACCACTAGATAATGCAACTTCACTTTCCGTTCCCTTTTCCATCCCCCCAATAGAAGTCTTCCTACCAACAATTAAGGAACCTCATCATAAGGAGAAGAAGGCATACTTCATATGTTAAAGTGCCACCAGAAGAATTAGGTTGACGAAGGGTGACATTTGAGATTGAACCGCTTGCAGAAAGAAACGCATATAGCACGGGATTCCTGCTGAGAAAACGATAGAACCTTCATCGCGACATCCTGATGGCAGGAAAAGAACAGAATCAGTACATGATCAGAGACAAGTGTTTGTTCATTCGAGTAGGCTGAATATACATGTAAGCATGGAAAATATAAGACCGAGTAATATATACTATCTTGGGAACTTTAGCAATATATAGAATATCCCCAGATAAGCATGTTTCAAAAACTATATAGAGTAAAACATACAATATGTGGAATTTGGAGGTTTTGGGAATGTGGGGTGTTACTCGTGTTAGTCACATTATCTTCATAGAAAGAACACTTTTTTGGTCATTATCAAGATTATCTGTCAGTGATTTTGCAATTCTCAACTGAAGAATGGGTGTAAAAGTAAAACAATACAACCAAATCCAGGGCACTTCAAAATAGAGATATTCATTTCAGCAGCATAACAATGAATGTGTTGTATTGCAATTATGTAAACATCAGGAAAACAGTTTTGAGAATTACGTATCCTAGACTAGATCCAGCAGAGACAAGTTTCTTTAAGCTTTGGTTGCAGTCAGTATACTGAAATAGCTGAAGATCTTTCGATGAACAGCTATCAGTAAAAATTTAGGGAATATTGATTAACAAGAATATTTGACTGAAAGATATTAATACATACCTCCCCAGCATTTACAGTGATCACATGAGGTGTGAAATTTGCACCAACGAAATACGCAAGTCGATCACCTGAATAGCTTCATATATTAGCAATCGTCAACCAATATCAGATAAAATTTATTCACAGGAACAAATTAAACTATAAGCTTAAGGCAGATAGGATACAAAATACAAAGTAGAAGCACATGAAATTTAGGCACAATATACATGGCAGGGAAAGGAGTCAGCATCTGTCAATTTCCAGCAATAGCATATTCTTAGAACTCTCCAGTTAAGTTCCTCTAATGACATCTCAGCAAGGAGGCATAGTAAGGATGCTAATGAGACTCATTGACCACATCAAACATCATATCTTTGACATCATTCCAAGATATATCTATAATGTATATCTTTAAGAGATATGTGAAGTCTGTAAGAATTCACGAGTATTAGGAAGCAAGCAGGTGGGTCAGAGTTAGATAAATAACTTCATTGGATAAGATTACCTTGGCTCCAGATTATTTCAGCCGTAATAAAAGCATAGTCAATTCTTGAATCCATATTATATTTGAATTGAATAAGAACTTAGCACCCTGTCTACTAAGTGGTTAGGGATAAGGCTGCACAAATCTAGGCCCTGAAATCTTGTCAGTGGAAGGGCCAAAGGTTCCATACATGGAGCTCGCCTATTAATTTAGCCAAATCCACTAGTATATCTTCAACATGTCTACCAGATTGAATTATGATCAGGAATTTTGTTTCACTATGGGGATCATTAAAATAAAAAAGACTAAGGATCAAACTAACACAATACAGTAGGTAAAAACATAATTAAATGGCAATTGCAGAAAGATGACAACATATAACAACAACATCAATAGCATATATCAGATTTAATACTTCTTTCAAATCAATTTTCGCAGTAGTGGCAGCAATGCAATTTCCTCTTCAAATAATAATGTTTTTTTTTTAAAGGGCAACTTGCCTTCATATAGCTCTATTTAAAATTTATTAGCTAATACTCCGTATAATTAAAACCATTCTTGATGATGTAATAAAAGTATCACGAATGAGACTTGACTACATAACTTTTCAAATTAACCAGTACTAGCTTTAGGCAGACTTAGATTTATAATGATTTCAGACCCAAATACATTTTAAACCCCAAAAATATTCAGCTACATATCATATTATCAGAGCACATTACAATCAATGCATATCATAGTGCCATACTGCAATTAGGAGAGCATTAGAAAGAACCAAACACCTCATACTGCTGCTATCTTATGCCAGATGATCTTGAACAAATATCAAGTACCTTGATTCCATATATGGACACAACCAAATTAAACATTGTAATTTATCGCCCTATTCGAACAATATCATATGGCATTCACACATCTTGTAAAATTAACCAGCACATCAGTACATGAATTTGATAAGGTTGTCAATTTCATTCATATGAAGCAACTTCAGTTATAACTTTGAAATGATCCATTCGGGGCCCAAGACAGAGCAAGAAAGGAATGTCCATCCCACATATTACTACTAAACATCAACTGAAAATATGCAGAAAAAACTACAAATTGCAGTAAAAATAAAACCAATTGCAGTACCATAAAAACATAACCTATATATACATTTCTTTAAGTGAGGTGCAAAAGTACCTAAACTCTCAAAACTCCACTTTTTGTGCCTTCTTAATTGACTGTAAAGGCCTTGCCCTAGGTTGTTTCCAACCTGAAAAATCTCCACTCAGAGGAATTGAAGCCGAAATCGGCATTGGTGACAATGCGGCTGCAGCAGCCCCATCAGAGCCATACTTCCTAGGCCTACCTCTCTTCTTCCTGGAATCGGAAGAAGGCGGTACTCCTGCCAAATTAACAGGTGAAGAGGCAGCTGCCATATTTGGAGCTCCTGGTTGGCTCAAAGGGTTTTCACCCCTTGCTGCCAAACAGAAACCCTGACTCCCTTCATCACCTTTCACTGCTACCCCAGAACTACTTATTTCCTCTTTACTAGCCTCCATGCATTAAAGGTTCAAACTTTCAACACAATAAACCCTTTCAGACAGCCTAAAACCCTAAGATTTTTACAAAATTACAATAAACCCAGAAAAATTTACTAAAACTACCTTAAAAAAATTGTAGAAAATCATATATTGAACTGAAAAGTTGCATTTACAGCCAACCAATATGAAAAATGATCAAATACCCAAAAACCAGAATCCTTTGAAAAAGCCCAAAAACAGGTCAATCAAGAACAAAACAAAATCAAAAAATTTCAACTCACTTACTGGCAATAATTTTTTTATGAAAAATTAAAACTGGAAATTTCATAAAACACCACAAATTTAAATAAAAAACCTAAAGATCTTTTCTTTCAATCTAAAAATCAGAATTTTTTTTCTAAATTATATTCACCATTTTAACAAAATATAGAAAAATAATAACAAAATTAGTACTGTAAATTTTTTTTAGCTTAACTTAAAAGAAAATACATACCCTCAACCTATTCCTTAGTGTCTGAAAACCACCAACTAGTTTTATTTTCTGGAAACTGGGTTTTTGCAGAAAAAGAGAAGAAAAAGGAGCAAAAATAAAAAAATTCTACAAATTGAAAAAATAAAATATTAACAAATACAGAAGATAATAAAAAAATTTGAAACTTTAATTAAATATTAGACCCGTCTAAATTACAAAATACGAAGAATTAATTATGGTTAAGAAAATGGTTCAAGTCCGTCTAGGGAATTTAATAAAGCAGGTATGAGTATACCAAAAAGTTGTAAAATTTTCAAAAATTAATTAAAAGAAAAAAATAGGAAATATAATAAAAACAATTTCCTTTTATGTTTTTTCATTATTTAAAAAAAAGGGTGCAAAATAATAAATTAAAGGCTGTAAAGTTAAGGTAAGAGAGAGCATGCCAATTTTCCAAACTACTACTACTAGCCTTGTTGCTTTGTCTTTTGGGGGTTAAAATTAAAAATTTAAACGGTTGATCATTACAATAATAAATAAAATATTACCCTTATTTTGAATCATAATTTACCGTTAATTGCCACTTTGAAAATATCCATTTGAATCTTCATCATGTTCAAATGTTCAATCTTTGCGGCTAGGGCTTTCTTGTACAGTTGTACTATGCCTTTGGACTAGTTTTAAGGATCTATCTTGATCACCACACCCAAAAATAAAAAAAATAAAAAAAAAAAAAAATTGAGAAATTTTGAGCATTTATCTTTTTTGTCCCCCTCTTAATTATAATGGGTAAAAAGATATTTGATGACAAGTTTTTTTGTTTTTTTTTCCCTAGCTTTGTAAAAGTTTTGCAATAATTGCATTTTTAGGGGTTTTGTTTTCATTTTGTACCTTGCTAAATTTTCATTGAGAATTTTTACATTACAAATGTGACAAGTGATAAATGCAGATAATAAGGACTTGTTAGTACAGTAAATTTTTTTGTTGTTTTTTGGACAAATGTTATGAGAATTTCTTTGCTTCATAAAAAGCATGAAAATTTCACATTAATCACAAACAACCAATTTTTGCCAAAAAAAAAAAATGTGAATAAATTTTTTATTATAAAATAAAAATATTGTATACATGGATTGTTTCGCATAAATCATGCACAATAGTTATTTTCATTCCTGCTACATTAATATATTCATTTGAATGTCAAAATAATTTTACAAAAATACTCAAAATGCAATTATACTACCTCCCAATAATAATGTTGTGGGAAAGTCAAGTAGAATTTGAAAGTAATTATGTCCAAAAAAATTTATATAAAAAACATTATTCATGGCAAAGATGTTCCAAGAAATTTCCTAAAACAATAATCCATGATCTAGGCCACTCAATCAAACAATATCTTTCAGTAATATTTGTTTAATCTGCCTTTTAAGGAGTGTCATAATCATTAATTAGTGTTCATCACTTAGAAAAACACTAATTTATTTTCATTTTATCTAAGGTGACATCATTTTATGGAGTAAAGTATACGCCAAACAAAGCAAATAGTGAAAAATTACCAATAAAGTATAAGCCATGTGATGACCACCTACCTATTTGGTGGAGTTTCCAATTAATCCTCCTAATATTACAAAAATGTCTAAGGTAAAAACTAAAATAAAAAATAACAAAGACAATAAATCTCCAAGGTAAAACCGAATTTTTTTTTTTAATAATAATAAGAAGAGGGAGAAACCCCCCATCAGTGGTCAAAGTAACATGACAAAGATTATGAATGGTCAAAGGAGAACGTAATTATTTCCAATTGAATAAAGAAATATGAGTATTTCACAAGCATACAATTGACAAGTTCAAGCAACAAAATAAAAATTAAGAATGCAGCACTGTGTAGTAATATACAAGTGTAGAAAGATGAAGAAGCCAATAGAAATAATTTGGCTCATCCATCAACTAAAGTAACTATGTACTCCGCCCAATCAAGAATTTATAGTCACATTCATAGTGTAATTTGAACAACGTGACCACAAAACCCTGCCGAATATTATGTTTTCAGAAAAAGGATTCCTCTAATATTCTAACTTCCAAGGTTTTTCTATAGCCTAACACAGTCACACTTGTATCACTCTTTTAAGATGAGTATTAGGCAATACAAAACCTGCTCTTCTTTCCTCAAATGAATATTCAACCTCTTCATCAGTTTCTTCCACTAATTTATCACCATCATGAAAATCAGGTTGATGAAGAGGCGCAGGTGTCATAGATGTGTGCATTGGAGCTGAAGCTGTTGAAGGTGTTGCAGGTTCAGGAATATGCATTTTTGGTGTCCAGTTTTCTTCATCTTCAGCAGGAATATTCTTTGAGGGTGTAGTAAATATTTGTTGGGATGTCTCTTTCTGGAAGGCTGTTTGCTGTTGCATGGCATTGTTATCATCATCATAGAAATCTTCATGTGCTCTTGTTGATGCCGTGGAAGAAATGGGAGAGAAAGGTCTTCGTACCACAGCTGGTTCTGTTTCACGACCGTTGAACGTGAAGTTCTTGTCCAAAACTCTTTGCACTACAATAGCAAAGCAATATCATAAGTGGGATTAACTTGCTGCGTAGGAATCCTCTCTCATCTTATGTTACATAATCTCCGATCAACACTCATCATCCATATTTACAAATAGCATTAGAGTATTATTAAAGTTGATGACATGTCATATAATTAGGAGGTGGTTAGATATAAGTTAAGATGTAAAAACAGGACATGATCCCAACCTGAAGTTGCTGGCTCAACAGAAAAATGTAAAGTGTAACCAAAAAAGTTAATCTAGGATTAACTCCATGGTTTTTTTTCCCCAATAATAAAAGGACAATTCTGTACTTTTTTGCACTATATGAGTGCATACCACAGGAACTGCCATAATACACGAGTGCATACCACAGGAACTGAAAAGGCACACCATCAGATGCAAGTGCCAAACTTTCTGCCTCAGAAATATGGCAGTGTCCAAAAAAACTTACCAGTTTGTGATCCCATGTTGTCATCTCTCTTAGAAGGGCGCAAATTTGGTGTTCCTCTGGCTGAATGAGATGAGTCAGGGCGAGGTGTTTGAATTGCATTTCCTCCAACAGAAACCCTTCTACCGTTTCCTCCTCCCGCAGATACTCTAGAACTTTTCTTTGCAGACTTCATTGGGCTAGGTTTAGAGCCAAAAAGTACCTCTTGTTCTGCCATCAGTTGTCCTTGAAGTTTCTTTTGTTCCTAAAGTTAGATATGAGTATGCATGATTAATAAAACATCCTTTTCAAATATACTCAAACAAATGTTTAGTTTGCTTTTTCTATCCCCCAAGAAATGATAATACTGTTTCTGATTTGTATATGACAACATGCAGCAACAAAAGGAAAACGCAATAATTTATTTGAGTATGGAGGTATTAGTCAGACAAAACAAAAACTATCAAAAGTAAAGGATTCAATGCTTTACACACCCGCTGTCGTTTCTTTTCTTGTTCCTTGTCTTGCCGTAATGTAATATACTCCTCGAGCATGGAAAGAAGATGAACCTGATTGATACATCTAGACAGATTAGAAGAAGGCAAATACAACAATTAATACTTTCTCGGCAGAGATGTATATACTTACACCATCATACAAGAACTCGAGACCTCTTTCTTCCTCCCAATGTTGAGTTTTTGCAGCCAAAGCCTCAACCATCCCTGCATAGCATTGAGAACAATCAAAATCAGCCAGCCAAAGATAAACCGGACCAGCCAGTTAATATAATATAGATACTTGCAAAGGTAACAAACATTTGACAAGGTTGAAGACTTAACGAGAATCATATCTCAACATCTCTAGATATTATGCTGACTAGCAAATATTTGTGAAATACATTCATAAAACAGTTTTTCGGAAAGTACATACTGCATGAAGGTTTCATAATCCGACCATTACGTTGGGAACTCCTTCTAACCCTCTAAATTTTATCACAATTTAATAGTGAGAACAGGCACTCCATTAAAAAGGGGAAGTGAGGATATAAGCAAAGGAAGTGCTAAATCAATTCCCATCGCATGCTGCTGTGAAGCCTATAATATAAAACTGCTCCCAGATTCTGGCTGTTACATCATCTTGGGAGTTGGGGTACAGCGTGATGTTGTGATGTTTACCTGGAAGCTTATTAACTATTGTTCGTGCTTTCTCTGCACGTTTGAGGATGAGATGAGAACCTCTTCCGGCATTGTATCTATTTTCATCCTGACATAGAAGTGAGGCATCTGTCAACACCTTACAAAGATAATACGAGAAAGTAGCAAATTATGGGCAAACCAAGAACTACCATATTATACTGTTCAAGCCACTCCTCCTCCTCACAGGCAGATAACCACTTCTCAACTTTTTCCAGAATATCTTTGCGGCTAAAAGCTTCTTCTTTGACCTTGGAAACTTCTAGTTCCATTTGTTCGAGGACAGAAGCAGGGTCCAATGCTCCTAAATAAAGAGGATTGAACATTGTGAAAATAAGCACAAAATAACAAAATTAACAATAAAATGCCAAAAGCAAGTAATCTGATTCTGTTGCCCCCTTTTTTTTTTAAACTCCTGATTCTATTGCCTCAATCACCACACAATAACAAAATTACAATAAAATGCTGAAAGCAAGTTACCTGATTCTATTGCCTCAATAAGATGTTCTGTTTCATCATCTAATGCAGGAATCATATGTGTCTTCCGACAAATTTCATCTAACTCTGCCCTCTTCTTCAAGACAAGCTCTTTCATCTTACTTGATTTAAGCTCTTCTAGCCTGGAAACTTCTGCCCCAACCTGCACAATTGCATGTATTTATTTTCGATGAGATCAACAATTCCTAAACACCAATATATTTGTTAGAGATTTCAGGAAAAAAAAATATACAGATAAGAGGAATGCTTCTCACGTATTGAATAAAATCTGCTGAAAGCATGTTGGGGCCGGTTATCTCATCTTCTGAAGCAGCAATATTACATGTGACATGTTGAAATGGTTGTTGTTCTTCAACTGGTGTATCCATCAGATTCCAGAGCTCCAGCAACATGGTAGCAAGGTCTTGGAGCTGCACAAGATTTTAAAAGAGCACACAAGTTTTAGCCAATAAGAAATTTAACTTAGAAGAAAGCAAACAATAAACTAATCCAAAAGACCGCATTTCTGTACCCTCTGTCTCCTCTGAAGCTTAAGCTCTCGCAAACTCTTTACGGAAGACTCCAGTTGTTGAAGCGTATGAGAGCTTATACTATAATTTCCTTCAGATTCAACTAAACTGGGATGAAGTTCTTTTACAGTTTCCTTATAGTCCAATCCAAGGACAGAGCACAATAAACTCAATGCACTTAGGTTCTCCAGGACTTGCTTCAGGCGATCACTCTGCAAGTTGATGACCGGATAGGATTAAATAAATATTTATAGACTAAAATTTTTGCTGCTAGAGAAATCAGCACAGTCTGAAGCCTTGAATTGAAGAGAAAGAGGCGTTATTAATCAGAAACAAGCGCACCTTCTCCATTTGCAAGGATTGCAAGTTGTTTTTGCAATTCTTCAAGCCTTCTTAGAGTCAAGTCATTGTCATCCACAGATTCCGTCGAGCTATCATATCCAGCTGATCCATGTATTGCTATTGATACATTTTGAATCTGTTCAATGAGCTCAAGAAACTGATTCTTCCTGTCTGCTTTTCTTTTCCGCATCTCTTCTAGTTGTGAAAGAATGGCATTGAGTTCCTCCTTTAAACTTCCAGACTTTTGCTCAGTCTGAATTATATATAGCTTAGTTTATTATTCCTCATTAATTGGCATAAACAAACGTTATTAGAAACTGATCAAAGAAGTTAATCTGAATACGTCTTCTTAATCACAATATTAATCAACAAAGATTAAACACGGAATCATGGATCAATTTGATTTTTTCTAACTAGTAAGTGGCAACTGACAAAAGTAGCATGCAAGTCGTTTTGGAAAGAAATGTAGCTTAGATACATCACATGTCAGAGGAATTACACAGCATTACAAAATTAAATATCCTGCTCAAGCATTCTAAAAGAAGTAAAAGGATACTAATCCTACCAAATTCACAAATCAATTATTTCAACAATTACCTGTCTGATATGTACCGGAAGTTCTCCAATCGCAGAACAGATGGCTGCAAGTTCTGCCTCTGAATCAGCAATAGACTGTCGTAGCTGAGCTCTAGAGCAGTTAGCCACATCAACTTTTCTCCTGTATACTTCAAGGCATTCTTGTTCAAGCTCAAGTAGCATCTTATCCCTTGCTGTTTCAGACTCACCCACCTCATCCCATATTATCTAAAGAAAACAATAGACAAAAAAGAACAAAGTCAATCACTGATGAAAACACACTTAAGTATAAGGTACTATCCTTGAAATGCTGCTAACTTGTACCATACCTGAAGTTCATACAAAAGAGACCCACATGTAGTTTCTGCTTGTGAACGAGGATCATTGTGAATGTCACCCATATTAATAGATATCTATAACCACCAAATGTATTAACCTGGAGAAGGGTTATTGAGAGAGATAAGCAAAAACAGAAACAAATTAAGTTAAAAAAAAAGGACTGCACTTTGATATTGAACCAAAACTAAAGTCTAATATGGTGCACCTAGGTGCAAAATGCACGAGCACCACTATATAGCGATGCATACACTACACAATGCAAACAAACCGACAATAACTACACCGAATTCCTTCAGAGAAATTACATAGAATTAATTTTGACTCAATAAGCTTTGATTACTAAACTGTGCTATGAAGAGCTCTAATTTGACCTAACGATCCACTAATTTCGCACCACGACACCACAAACAATAAAGAAAAATACAAATAAGTTTTACAATAATATAAACCTGTACCCATGAAAGGAATATAAGCCAGTTAATGTACACATCAAGCTGCTCAAACAATGGCATTAATGACATAATCTATGAACTACCATGTACAATTAATTAGCTAAAGGGTTTTATCAATTGTAATCAATAATCATTTATTAATTGTACGGAGTAACTTTCATCATCAGCAAAACCCAAAATCAAACATACAAAAAACAACAATCCAATGAAAAATGCAAAGCAACAAATTTATTAATCAACGAATTTACAATAAGCAAACCCTAATTTCGGCATTGAAAATTGCAAATTAGGCAAGTTATCAAATTCGGATCAAACATCTGTAAATCAAATTGCATAAACATTCGATTAAGACACTCACATTTGCCAAATTATAAACAAAAGTTAACCAAAATCAAAAATGAAAAAAAACCCAATTAATGGAAAACAACAGGTAGAATTAGGGCTTAGGAGGGTCAAATTTAGGTGGATGAATAATTAATGGTCAGTCAATTATAAGTTAGGTAGAAAAACAAGCTAAAAATAGTAAATTTAGAAGTAAATATAGACCGACAGAAAGCTAATAAATCGGGAGGAGAGAGAAATTGTAAGAACACTAACCTTGAACAAAGAAACAGATTAAGGAAAAATGTCGGCAAATTATGAAATTTAGGAGAGAGAAAATGAGATTGAGAAGAATGAAGATGATGATGCAGAAGTAATGAGGTATGGGGTGAGGGAGACAAGGATTATGAAGAAATTCGACCGTTACCAGAGGAGGTAGGAGCGCTGAATAATTAATATGAAAATGGGAGAGATTTTCTATTTGTTTATTTTTCATAAGTGTATTTTTTTTTTTTTAAGGATTTTTAAGTATTATTGTACAATGCCTAAAAATAAGGAGATGAGGAAATTGTGGAGAGTGTTAAGAAGTTGAGGAGGTTGATATTGTAATGGAGTTGCTTAGACTAGGTAAAGGGCGGCCGGGCGGGGCTAGAATAGCGTGTGTGTATGATTTGATTGTGGGTTTTTAATATGTTGATTTAATTTGATTCTTAGGTTGCATATATAATTTGAGAGAATAGCCAAGTCACAAGTATTTGCATATTACAATTAGGTTTTACATTTATCTTGATTTATATATGTAAGATCATTAAGTAAAGAAAATGAGTCTAATATCATTATTTTATACTCCGATTTATACTATTTCTATTGTATAATTTTATCAAAAATAATAATAATAAAAAAAAAAAACTTATTATCATATTTCATTTCTATCTATTTTATTATGATTTTAACATATATATACTTTATTCTACTTCAATCTATACCACTTTTATTATCTTATTTTTCTTGTCTCATAATAACATTTTTTGCGCTTGTCCTTTCTTACTTTATCCACCTTTTTCTTATATCTGCTCGTGACGAGCTTTATAGTTTTCAATCTTATGCTAATAGAAATATACCAAGGATTCTCAAATTACTGAATTAGATCATTCAACAATATACCACTACACCTTTGGCTTTCCCAATTGATTATCAAGTTACTCAAACTTCATATTAGAAGCAACGGAAAAATCCCCAATAGGAAGTTTGGTTATAAATTTGAATCTATAAAAACATGTTAAGCACACAATATTTAACAATTAATTTTCACAATGAGAACAATGAATGATCACAGACAGGTTAATGAACTGTCTCATGAAAGAATACTACAAAAACTAGAAGGCAGAATTTTGGTTGCCTTCAAACTCTCGCCTGATGAGTTCAAGCATAAGCTCATTCCATGTATCAACAGGACCAGGCATACACCAATGCAAGCAATCTTGTGGAGGTGGACGCCCATTCGGATCCCTCTTTGTGATCTTATTCGGGTCAAGGCTCCGGTATGGACCTGGATGACCATCATGACGATACTTGAAAGCTTCTGTAATATCCATCAACTTCAATTTTGATTCATTAGTCCGTTTCTTAACAGCCTGGTGGAAGCCTGCAGTCTGTTTATCGTGCATGATATTCGTGTACTCGTGCTCCACCACTTGACCGGGAAATAAAGGTCTATCTTTACCTGTACACGATCCACCAGTGTTCCATGCACCATTCTCATAGTGATCAGGCGAATAAGACGTGACTATTGTTAGTCCCGAGTAGTTGGAATGAGTAGCCAGAGCAGTCAAGCTAGTCTCAGTAGATATTTCATATGCTTCAGTGCTGGTTATGTTCATTGCCAGATTTTCTGGTGAGTTCCACAATTGTGTTCCAACAATCTCGTTGTTTAACAAATAGACTGATCGCTTAGGAAACCAGTGGCCGTTGGAAAAGACTACAACATCAGATTTTGGTGTGAGTTCCATGAAGGTTTCATCAGGAACATCGAGGTGGATCTTCGTGATTCCATCTGGAACATAGCTGAAAGGTTCTGTTGTATGATGTACAAGCCATGCAGACCAAAAACGAATTATTGTTACAGAGTTTGATTTAAAAAACCAGCGCTGCATACGACGGTTCCCTCGATTTCGTGGAACTTCAACCTAACAACCATAAAGAATATATTTTGTTCAGTCTTGGCAATACAAGAATGCAAGTGAAACAACTAAGTGTCAAAGAATACTCTGGAATTACCTGCCAAAGTATGCACAAAAGAGACTCCATCTGGTTGCGAGCAACAGAGTCGCCGACAAAAGTTATGGTTTTTCCACTCATCAGCTCCAAAAATTTGGTTGCGTTAAATCTTGGGAGTTCACACTGTGATGGTTTCCATCTCCAGTTCTCGTACTCTTTGTCCGGCCTCCCATTTCCTTGGCAATTTTGATTCTGACTAAGGATAGGACATGTATTGTTTGTGTACAAAGGCCCTTCAGGGTCATAGTACCATTGCCCATCGTACAGGTCACAATCTACAAGTTTGACAATGAAAAAAGGAATTTATATTCATACTAAATTGAAATTTGATCTGATACCATCTTGACTTCTGTATAATACAGCAACTTGCATTCATAAACAACTACAGAAATTATGATCAAGTGAACAGAGAAGTAGGAAAACTACACATAAACAAGCAATCACAATCGCAAACAATTGCAATCAAGAATCACAATTTAGAGACATTCATAAGTTTGTAACCAAACTAACCCGACCCAAACCCATACAAGCCGGTTTAGCAGTTTTGGCCATTATTATCTAGCCAGAAATGTGTTTTATACAAATAGAAATAATCACCTGCTCAGTCTAACCAAATTCTAAAGGGCTTGAGAAGCTGTTTTGGCCTAATGCATAGACCTTCTATTAGCTCGGCCCTGCCCATGATCAACTTGCAGTATACAATACGTGCAAGTTGAAAGCGAGGAAGTTGAAGAAAATCATGTAAGCTGAAAAGTCAACATAGATTGGCTATTGATGCACTCAAACTCCTTTGGAAACCAAATGTAATGTATATGAAATCTGACTGCTTGTGCTGGGATACTCAGTAACATACCTGTCCTCAGGAGCAATTTGATTATATAATGCAATTAAAGATGATCTAAGTAGAAAGCTTATGTTCTTCCAGTCACTCATCGATAAAAACAATTTGTTGGACAATACTTAAAACAAATAACACACAACGTACAAATTCCAAAATAATGCTGTTATTAAGCATCCTTTTCTTTGAACTATTTAAACATGCTTCACAAATAGGTTAGCTGATTTACAGATTAAAAAAAAAAAATAGTGGCTTGAACCAAATTTAAGGAAAACACAAGCATAAGCAGATAAGGCTCACATCAAGGCAAGTTACAAAGCCTACCTGAACTATCTGAGCCTTCACTGCTTTCAGTTTGATTCCGAACAGGTTCAGTTTCTCCTGTAGACGCATCCACCTCCAATTCCATCTCTACTTCTGACTCATCATCATGGTCAGGTTTGGCTACATGCCCACCTTCCTGGGAAACAACAGAATCTGAATCTTCTGCAAGATTAGCCCCATAAATATAGTTTGTAGGGACCAACCTGTTGGGCCGTGACAATATGAACCAAGAATCCCAGGTTACAAATATTGTAAGTAGCACACCTAAAATTGCAATCGAAGAGGCTACTCTTCGATAGTTAGAGGACCTAGAATAGTCTCTAGAATAAGCCGAAGTCATAGCTACAAACTTGTGTTTTCTGAACTAGACCAACCATTAATACTTCACTTCTTCAACTAATATAACAATAAGCACCCTGCCTTCTTTCTTAGCACATGGAAATTATGCTTCCATTCAATTATGCCAAAATTGCGTCGGCTTGTGCTAATCCGGACAGCTAAATATGGCAACTAGACAAAGAAAAATCGATGCTGATTGATAGCGAATATGTGAACAGCTTGGATTAAATAAATACCAGTAATATGTATCACGCAGCCTAATGACATAAGAAAGACATTAATAATAGAATAACGACATAATAATAATTAAATAAGTTAAAATTATAGTGTAGAACCCAAAACATCTACAAGAAGCTTTCTGGCGTATTCCATCCACAACCAGGTTAAAATAAAACCTGATTCAATGGCAAAAATTTATCTGCTATTTTCCGTTAAATCAGACCCCTCAAACAAGAAACACCTACAGTGTAAATTTCTGCTTCGACAATAAATACTTTACAAGTATTTGTAACAATGATAAGATAGCAAAGTATCAGAGGCTACCTAGCTATTGATAAATATATATCGTCAGTTAGACGGTAGGGTTTTGGTTACCCTCAAACTCTCGTCTTATAACTTCAAGCACAAGCTCATTCCAGGTATCAACTGGGCCTGGCATACACCAATGGAGGCAATCTTGCGGTGGTGGCTTTCCATCTGGGCCTCGCTTTGTGATTTTATTCGGGTCAGGGCTCCTATATGGGCCTGGATGACCATCATGCCGATATGAGAAGGGTTCAGTGATGTCCAACAGCTTCAATTTCGAACGGTTTGTCTGCTTTTTAACAGCCTCATAAAATCCATTCACTTGTTTCTCGTGCATGATATTCGTGAAGTCGTTTTTCACCAACTGACCCGGCAATATGGGCCTCACTTTTCCTGTACATGATCCACCAGTGTTCCACGCACCGCCCTCGTAATGATCAGGTGAGTAAGCCCGAAGAATGGTCAGTCCAGTAAAATTAGGATGTGTAGCCATGGCAGTCAAGCTTGTCTCAACAGAAATTCCAAATGCGTCAACATTATTAATATTCAGCGGCTGCTGCTTCTTTGGTGGGGACCACAACTGGGTTCCAACCATCTGGTTATTCAACATGTAGACTGATTGCTTTGCAAACCAATGACCAGAAGAAAGTACAACCACATCAAAGTTTGGGATATTTTGCATGAAAACTTCATCTGGGACATCAAGGTGCAGTTTGGCAACTCCTGATGGAAGATCACCAGAAGCTTCAGATGTTTGATGGACAAGCCATGAAGACCAAATGCGAACTATCATAACTGACTTTGATTTGAAAAACCACCGTTGCATATGACGGTTTCCTCGATTCTTTGGAGTTTCAACCTAAAACAACAATGAAATAAAGAGCTAAGCATAACTGAACCACGATACCTAACATATTATGAAATAAAGAGACTCACAGTTTTCAAAATTCTCACTAATAAAGCTGGTTAAAACTAGCAGATCCAACCCAGATTGTTTAATTAGGCTCTTTTCCACTAGACCTGTTCCAATTTTACTGGATTTTGGCAGAGGCCGAACTGGGCAAACTCTGGTTTAGACTGGTTTGAGTGGACCAATTTTTTTCGCAACAGCTAAGCCCATGATCAGCTCTAACCTAGTACAGAAAATCCTAATAAAAAGAATAACTGGTTGATAGGGGAAAAATAAAAAAAAATATAAAAAAACGAAGTATAAGGAAATCTTAGGTGTTACACTTATAAATTCATAAGTTTAAGGGATTCAGTAATGCAATATCTTTTTGACAAACAATATACTACATCCTTACTCTTGCCTATCACCAAACAAATTAAGGGGAACAAAAAAAAGGACAGTAGGAATGTTTAGGGAGGAATAGAAACTACATGAACATATGCTATTTACCTGCCACAATAGGCACATAAGAGATTCCATCTGGTTTCTTGCAACTGAATCGCCAACAAAAGCCAGAGTTTTCCCCTTCATCAACTCTAAAAATTTGGTTGCATTAAATCTTGGAAGCTCACACTGTGCTGGCTTCCATCTCCAGCTCTCATATTCCTTGTCAGGCCTCCCATTACCTTGACAATTTTGCATTTGAGTGATAACAGGGCATGAATTGTTTGTGTAAAGAGGCCCAGCGGAATCATAGAACCATTCACCATGATACAAATCACACTCTGAAGAGAATTTCAAAGAAAATTCAATTAAAAAATCAGAAAGCTGGCCAAAACAGTATTCAAGTGAATTATAATGCTAGCATGTATATAGTATTATTGATAGAATCAGATTACAATGCTTCAAGTCAGAAACTCAAAGCACATGTTGGTAGGTTAAACCAATACTTACAATCTCCATTTGCAAACTAGCCAGTAGCCAACTCCAAAGGGATAGTTTCTAATTTTCTACAGTATATGCTTCAGTGCACATAACTCAACAAAGAACAACAGAATAATTTATTTTTAAATTACAAACTCATTTTGCACGTATCAGGATCCACTGCGTTCCAGATGCTTCCTTCTATACTGACCAATTCAATTTTTTCTAGTTCATTCAATGCATCTGATGATAGAAACTAAAGCATAAACTCTTAATTGACAGGACAAGGACTTCAAGATTCAAAGAATAAATGTACTAAAGATGTAGCACAACAAATTTAGAACGTTGGTGAAAAATAGGGTTATGACTCTTATGAGATGATGTGATGAATATATCACTTTCATTAGTTTCTTTTCATGTATCAACAGCAGATTGAACATCCTATATTTGCCAGTCTCTCAAGCCAATGTTAAAAAGTGTCAAGATTCAAGAAGTAATTAAAAGACCTCACAAAAGCATGAAAATGAATGCATTAATTATAATCATAGAAAGGAATTTAATTCAGAAAAATCAAAAAAAATTAAAAAGGCATCAGCAAGCTAAGTACTACAAGCAGCATGGAAAAACACAGTAGATCCGCAACCAAAGAGCATTAATAGTGAAAGAAAAATTAAACCAACAGTGACTCAGGGCACAAAGGCTAACCTGAATCAACTGATTCTTTGCTATCAGTATTGCCAGGTGAAGTCTCTGATTTAAGCAAATCAGCTGAGGCATCATTGATCAATTCATCTTTCGGCGAATCTCTATCATCCATAGGTAGAGGGTTGTTGGTAGCTTTTTCCCTAGGAATTTCCATAGGTTGAGTGTTATTAGTAGCTTGCTCTACAGGAATTTCAGTAGGTAAAGTGTTATTAGTAGCTTGTTCCCTGGGCATAGTATCATCACCAGAAGGCACCTCTTTCTGGCTACCTTCAGCATTTTGATTTTGACTGCCTTCAACATTTTTATTTTGGATATCTTCAACACGTTGATCTTTGCTGATTTCAGCATTTTGATTTTGATTATCTTCACCAGGTTGATTTTTGCTACCTCCATCATTTTGTTTTTGATTTTGATCTTTTTCAGTTGTACCCTCAGACTTAGCCAAATCTATGTCACTAAAATCTGTCTTGTCCTCACCGCGAACTTGACTCCCATTTAAACCTCCCAATGATACAGACAGACCCAAATCACTCGTCTGATCAACCCCATAAAAATAGCTCCGAACAACAGTCCCAACTGGGAATGACAACAAGATCCAAGAAGCCAATGTAATGAATACAGCCAGTAACCCAACTGAGATTATTATAGACGACAATGCGCGTGGATAATTAGATGCCGAACCATAGTCTTTGTGTGAAGCTAAAGCCATTCCTGCTATCTAGTATCTTCTCTACACTAAATCAACCATTTACAGATTGCACCAAAAATGAAACTTTCAATAATAATTGCAATTGCCAATTTTTGCAATAACACCCTATTAGAGCACAAATATAAAGCTCTAGATAGGGTTTCAATCAACCCACCAAAATCAATATAAATACCCAAATAATAGCAGAACATCACCTTCAACCACTTGTGAAGAACATTAAATCAATATTTTCCTGCAAATTAGACAGCCCAATATTCAATACATGAGCATTTATCCTTAAAATCAACAATTTAACAACAATCATTTCAAAATGAATAGACCCCCATAATTATCCCATCATAATTATTGATAAATTAATCAAATTCACTGTAATTATGGCAAACTTTTTCCAATAACAACCAACTAAAGCATTCAACAAAGCATAATTAATCAATACTCCGTACAAAATTAACACAAATCTAAATATAAGCACAAAAATAAAATCATTTCCTTCATTTAGAAGAAAACCCACGAAAAATAATCAAATATAATAAAATGAAGGAGAGAAACTAACCAGAAAATTGAATAAAAAACCCAGATGCAATGTAAACCGTCAAAACAGAGAGAAGAAGAAGAAGGCCAGAAATAAAATTCGTAGTAGAAAATTAGGAGTAGTGTGTATGTAATGGTGGTACCGTGGTAGTGGCAGGTACAAGATCTAAGATCAACTAGAGATTTGTTTAGTTGAAATTTTTGGTACGACTATTATTTTAAATATTACTCGTATTTTTTTATTGATTAAAGGCTTAAAGGGATTTCTATTGCTGGGTTTTTGCACAAATGATCGAGGGAGAGAAAAGGTTGGAGGAATTGAAAATCCTACGGAGTAGTTCTAAAATTCCAGACAAAGGTAGTGAGTTTCCGAGCCGGTATTTTATTTTCGGGTTTCGATATTTAATTTGCAAGTTTCTCGCCCTTCTGGTTCTTTTTTACTTGAATCGGTTCTATTTATTACAATTATAAATATAAAACTTTAAACATTAATAATTTTAATTTTCTAAATGTAAAAATTATATAATACCTCATTTTCATATTATTTGCAATGATTAGACATTTATTATACTTTACTTTATGTCAAATCGTTGCAAATAATATGAAACATAGGTAGTATTATGATACTCCGTAATACTTACGACCTGTTCACATTTACTTAATTTCAGTTCATTTCAGCTCCAATTAGTTCAGTTTGGTACAACTCCAATTTCCCTCTCTCATAAAATATTCATTTAGCTTAGTTCAGTTGAGTTCAGCTCCAATCAGTTCATCATTTCAGTTCAGTAAATATGAACAGACCCTTATTTTAAAGATGAATTCAAAAAGATCACACATTGATATATTTTTCCTTGCATATTGCTCATAAAAAACGGTTAAATGAGGGGTATTGAACAGTGTAAAAGTCAAAGCATGTCTAGTAAAAAAGAACAGAGGAAGTAGTTCACACTTCATAGTTCATATAGACGATAAAATGAATTTATGCTGTTGTATATGTATGTATACAATCAATTGAATGTTTATACAAACTATACCATGTGTTTTCCTATTAATGGTAAAATATACTCCGTACCTCATATAGTCAATGGAACGAATTTATGCTGTTGTATATGTATGTAGACATTCAATTGAATGTTTATCAAAGAGATAAACAATTTTCAATTCAAATTTCAATTAAGTTAATAGTCAATTGTGCATTTAAAAAATTTATACACCTTTCTCCTCGGAAAAAAATGTTTTATACACCGTACGTGATAATTTAAGGTATTACAAACGCAAGGTATAAAATTCAGCATATTTTTTGTTCGGATGTGGAGAATTATTTCAATTTTTCAAGCATAACAGATATACTTATGATTCGTACATTACATTGTACAAAGTACATATATATACTTTTAGATTTGTTTCTTTTATAGGATGTTTACTGAACGTTAGTTAGGATCGATGGAATCTCATAAAACTTGTATGAATTCTCTAATATCACATGGTTGAGCTTAGTGAAGATTTAACGTGGCTAATTAGATCATGGCTCATCGTTCGTCAATCCGAAAACGGTAAGATTCATGTTATTAATATGAATTCGTTCAGTTTGATCCTAAAGTACAACTATACAAATACTCCGTATTATGTCATTTATGTATGTAACTAATTTAGTAATTATGGACTATGAATACAGTAGTCTGTAATCTGTATGTACTGAAATAGTGAAATGGGTGCTTTTGCGTGCACCGTTAAGAAACCACTAATTATGTTAGTAATCAAATGCAATAATAATGCGAAAAACAAAGGAATTGAAGGTCCCACTCCACGTTCAAACACGATGGATTGAGTACTGATTTATGGGTTCACCGAATTAGGCATACCGTTGTTGATAATTGGATTAAGTCATATACGTTCCATATTTCACATTTATGCTTGAAAAATCATCCAAAATAAATGACCATGAATATCGAATTCTAACTAATATGAGTACAAAATATGGAGTACTTCGTATTTTAGAAATACAATTTTGCGGGATTATTATTTTTGAATATCAATTCTTTTATAACTTTTTGTGAGTTGTGAGCAATAGCTCAGTTAGTTAGAGCTTCTCTCTATTCAAATATTGTGATTGATAATCATTATCCGCTCTTGTGACTTTCTAAACACAGGAAAAAAATTAGCTAGATGATATCTATATGTAATATTTTATACTTTTTTTTTCCTCATTCCTATACTAGGGCCCTGTTCTTTAGAGCTGCTTTGCTCTGCTCTGCTCTGCCTTGCTCTGCTCTGCTCTGCTGAAATCTGCTCTGCTCTGCTGAAATCTGCTCTGCTCTGGGTTAATATCAATTAATAATATCAACAAACCAATAATTAATAATACTTAATAATTAAAGTACATAATAATTAAAGTACATTTTTTTAAAATTATAACAATTAAAAATTCACAATACAGATTTTTTATTATTTATTAATAATAATGTCTAACAATTTCTAAATACATATTGATCTTTATAATAACACATAATACATGTTTTTTTGGGAACAATAATACTACATTATTATAATAATGGTGAAAAATAATGATATAAAAAGGAAGATATTTTACTAATTTGTTACCTTTTTTTATTTAAAGAAAATAAAAAAGTAAATTATAACAATTAAAAATTCACAGTTTGGGTGATCCAAAATTTAATTTCCCTCATCCACCTCCGGGTAAACTCTGATTCTTCAATTACGTATTAAATATATATTTTCATTTATTATGTGTAAAGTACTCTTAAATATATATATTTCAGGAAAATTTTATTTGGTAGACTCGGCATATCCAAATACTCTTGGATATATGACGCCATACTTCGGGGGAGTAAGAATACATA
This sequence comes from Chenopodium quinoa, assembly GCF_001683475.1. NCBI lineage: Eukaryota > Viridiplantae > Streptophyta > Magnoliopsida > Caryophyllales > Amaranthaceae > Chenopodium > Chenopodium quinoa. The sequence goes on from NW_018744024.1 coordinate 26,677, forward strand.
TGCCTGATTTTAGAATACTGCCACCTAGAGGATTAAAAGAACATTTTAATAAGCTTCATTCATCGCTAAGAATGAAGGTGGAATGTTCATTTGGACGGTTAAAAAAAATGTGGAGGATACTACATAACATGCCACAAGTGTCACAAAAGAGTCAAATGTCAATCATTATAGCCACTTGCACACTACATAATTTTATTCGGATGCATAAGCTTGGCATATCAATCATTCAACATGACGCAAGTATAGGAGTAGCAGATTCAACTATGTATGCACAATGGCGCAAAGTTAGTATGGCCAAAGTGCGACATCGTATAGCACGCCGAATTTGGAGGGCTAATCGCTCGGAAAGCGACAATGAAGGTGATGACAATGAATATCAAGATGGCAGTGAAGATGATGAAAATGAAGATCAAGATGACAATGAAGATGATGAAAATGAAGATCATATGGAAGTAGATGGTTAATTCACCACGATGTTTTAATAATTTGAATATGTAATAATTTGAATATTTTAAACCATTATCGTCTTTTATCTATTTAGTATAAACATATGTTAACGTGATACACATCTATTTATGTTTTCATTCACCCATCAATTATAATAGTGGTAGTAGTAAAAATAATAGTAGTAGTAGTAGTAGTAGTAGTAGTAGTAGTAGTAGTAGTAATAATAATAATAATAATAATAATAATAATAATAATAATAATAATAATAATTAAAAAATAATTCTAATACTACTAATAATAATGGTAGTACAATGCGATAATGATAGTAATAGTAGTTAAATTAAATAGTAACAACATTAATAATAATAATAATAGTAATAATAATAAAATTAAAAAATAATAATAAAATAAAATTAAAAAAATTAATAATAATAATAATAACAATAATAATAATAATAATAATAATAATAAAATTAATAATAATAGTTGTATTAATATTAATAAAAATAATGCTAAAATCTGCTCTGCTCTGCTGAAATCTGCTCTGCTGAAATCTGCTCTGCTCTGCTCTGCTTTGCTCTGCTGAAATCTGCTCTGCTCTGCTTGCCCCTGCTCTGCCCTGCTCTGCTCTACTCTGCTCTGCCCAGAAGCTCAAAAGAACAGGGCCTAGATAATTTATGGAAAACTATACATTAAGACTAATCCAAAGAGGCAACAAATTAACAATATTCATATATTGCATAATAACAATTTATTTTCCATTACTTAGAGATAATTATTGATCGATTAGTGGAGCCTTATTTGATTCATCTTTTCAAGTACTTGTAAGATATCAAATAAACTTGTATAGAGTTTAATTTTATACTAACATGTTATTATAATATTAGAGATATTAACGATTTTAAATATGCATTAATAAAAGTGTCAAAAGAGAAATAAGAATAACTTATAGGATCGAAGGGAGTATTATCTTTCTTTACAAGGGATATACGAAGAGAATAATTTATTTGGGCCGCTTTCAACCTCTGTTTTAAAGTCGCAATTTGTGCTTATAGTTATCATGATCAAGCCTTCAATTATTTAATTAATTCAAGCCAAATTTGACTAGTATAGCTAGCAAACTAGAAGAGAAGACCAGAAATCAATAAAATAGAAGTAAACTTCCATTATCTATTATCTATCTAAATGAATTTTTTTTTTTTTTTTTTTTTTTTTTTTTTTTGGTGAAAACTAAATGAGAGTATCTAAGTAGCAAAGTAAACATTCTAGAAAGTATCATTATTGTAAAGACATTATTGAAAAAATTATTAATTTGAAATCATTTTCTAGCCTCTTGATTTTACTTAAATAAGTACTGAATATATATATTTTTTATTTAACTCTCAAATTCTAGACAAACTATTTGAACTAATATTAAAGTAAAAATACATAGTACACCAGGCCATATGATTATATGAATAACGAGAATATAATACGGAGTATTTCATTTCACCCTACCAAGTGATCAATATATTAGGCAATAAAATTCAAAAATTGGCTAATTATTCTAAGATGTAACAAAATAAAATAACTATATACTTGTATGAAATAAATATGGAACGAGATAAGACAACCAAAACATAAATATTAGAGAGCTACTACCTAACTCTTAACTCTACTAAAATACAAGAGACTCCGCTTATTTTATGTTCGTTTTTTCAGGAAGAGGTGAAGAAATTCAAAGCTTGGATCATCAGCAAGAGAAGACCAATAAAATAAATAACAAAATGTTGCTTTCTCACCTCTAACTACCCTCAACTCTAACTCAATAAATACCAAAGAAAATCCACATTCTTTTATCATCCAAAACCTTAAGCTCTAATATCATTTTCTCTTAAGTCATCCTTTAATTACTTATAATCTTGATATAATAATATCATCATCACAAAAGCTAGTAATGGGTGTCTCTACCTACACCGTTGTCGACGAAGCCAGCTCGGTCGCCCCAGCTCGGTTGTTCAAGGCTTTGTGCCTTGACAACCACAATGTTTTCCCCACGGTTACACCCCAAGTCATCAAAAGTATTGATTTTGTAGAGGGTGACTCTACTGTTGTTGGATGTGTCAAGCAATTTAACTTTGCCGAAGGTTTGTTAGTGTTTAAGTTTCTTATCATTTCAAATTTTCAATCTACTCTAATAATCATCATTTTTGGTTATTTTAAGACGGAATTTTAGTACGAATAATCTATTATATATGTTGGTATAATCATAAGGGTTTTCAAGGCTACATAATGAAAATAATATAGGAAGTAATATAATGAAAAATGAATAACGCATAATATTGGTATACGGTCCAATGAATGAAATTAAAGTATATTGAGATGCAGATAAAGTATTGCATGCAATCGATAATTTACGTACGTAAGCTTTGCCTCAATCACTAATTAACTAGCCAAACTAGGCCAATTTAGAGATACTAGGTAATGAAGTAGTCAGATTTTTGCAAGTCAAATTTTTTTTGGAAAAAATTGGCTTTTGACTTTTTATCATCCAAAGAACCACTCTAATCCTGCTTTTAATTTATTGTGTTCTAATTTGTTCCTGATGATTGATATATACTTCGTAATAATTAATTATTTTTAGACTTGAAATTTTGATTTATTTATTTGTTATTTGATCAATAATTATATTATAATTAAGAATGTATAATTATTATAATATGTAATTGATTTACCAATAAACATATTATTATAAACAACTAATGATACTACTAAATCAAATAAGTGACAACCAACCATCAGACGACATGGTCAAAGTAATCAATTTAATCAATGTTCACTATACTGTAACATTAATAATTATGTATACACTATACTGTAGTAAACTTCAGTGCATACATATGATACTATATATATCCTAAGCTAATAATTATACATGTGATTGATAAATTGTGCAGGGGTTCCCTACAAATACTTGAAAAGCAAGGTGGACGAGCTTGATGTGGAAAATTACTACGTCAAGTACACGACTTTCGAGGGCGATGTTCTTGGGGATGTATTAGATTGTGTTGTTTACGAAGCCAAAATCGAACCAAATGGTTCAGGAAGTCACTACAAATTGACTGCTCATTTTCACGCAAAAGGAGATGCTGTTCTTAGCAAGGATGATGCTGAAACTGGTCTTCAAAGCATGCAAATGTCCTACAAAGCCATCGAAGAGTATCTTTGCAACAACCCTCAAGCTTGTACTTAAACATACATATTACTCGACCAATTTCTAACTATTTCCTCTTTGAATAATGTGTGAGACGAATGATATTTGTATTTGCATTGTAATTTTATCTTTTGTTGTGCTTAATATAATAAAGGTGTGTACCAATGGTTTGTTGACTTTGAAATGATGTAATAAAAACACAATTGTTTGAGTTAAAGATTGTTGATTGCTCCAATCCGTTTGATATCTTATCTATTTAACCTAAGAAGTATTATAAAATTAAGGTTAAAGCTAGTATATGAATAAAATTAAGGTTAAAGCTAGTATATGAATAAAATAAAGATCGAACAGCTGCATAATATTATTAGCTAAGATGACTACTAATATAATCTATATGTATCAAAACAATCTTTGACTATTAGTCTAATAAGTGATGGAGTATAGTATTGTTATAATCAAATTTGGCTTGAATTTTATGCGAAGTATAGTATTCAAATTACTATTCCGAGTTGATTGAAACAATTGACCTCAAAGTCAACGAAAGACCGTTTGAAGTATATTTATTACATTTATGATGATATGTAGACAAAATTGCAAATGTCATTTTACACCCATTCATATATGTGGGTGTTGATCGTGTGATCACTTCATATGTACTCCAAGGAACTAATTGTCTAATGAATGTTATGACGAATTGACGATCATCTAATGAGATAATCTTGACCAATAAGGGTTTATTGCAGTTGGAAAAAATAAGGTTACTTTAGCAAGTGTACTTATTCTTTTAATAGTCAAAAATCAAAGAAAGAAAACAAGCTAAGACAACTATGTTTAGTTCACCTTATTTTTAACATAGTTACTTTGTATTTTATATCAAATTAGAAAAAATAAGTTCAAATTATATCAAATTAGAAAAAGAAAATGTTTGTCCCATGTTGAATCTTGAAAGATTTATGTGAAAATTGAAACGTAACAATATAATACGAGTAATTTTTATACTTAAATATAATTATGTGAAATATTTCATGTATGCAGTCTTAAGTCTTAACCACTAGGACAAGTTTAGATAGTGAACCGGATCCTAATCAACCAATTTATAATCGGTTAAATTTGGGTGATATTCAGGACTTGGGGTCAATTCCCTTCTTTGAAAGCCCATTATATACACCCGGATGGGTGGGTGTATCATACACCCGGAGTCATTTGCTCATTCAATCAACAAATTTAACAAATTCTACCCTTCTTTCAACATGACTACATAGGGATAAATTTAGATCGGATTAGATGAGCAAGAGTAGCGTAAATCGGAATGGTAAAACTTTAGGCTCCGTTTGGTAGGGTGTAAAAATTTTTACTAAAAAGTGTGTTCCCATTTTACATTGATTGGTTTAGTGTAAAACATTAAAATGTAAAATTTGGGGGTGGAAAATCATTTTCCACCCTATTGAAAACATTTTCCCCCCAATTTAAAAGAAAAACGTTTTCCATCACAAATGGAGAGAAAACATTTTCCCTCACAAAGTCACAGTTAAAGTAATTGATTTTCACTTCAACTAAACTATGAAAAGTGCTTAAAAATAAAAAAACCATTTTACTTGCAAACTAAACAACTAAAAACTTTCATAAAAATGGATTTTTCAAATAAAAGGTTTTCTATGATAAATTATTTATTTTTCATGTTAAAATATTTTACGCCCTAACAAACGAGGCCTAAAAGTAAATATCGGAACAAAGATGGTAAATAAATAAAGAACAAAACCTTTTGTGTGCCCCGGGTGTACAGTAATTTATTGTATATCAGCAATTCTCACACGTGTGTCACTAATAAATTCATTATCCCCAATACTCTGTATTATTCTCTCTCCTCTCTCTCTTCCAACAAACTACCAAATTTACGACCACATTCAACCTCAAATTACAATAAGGTTGTTGTTAGGATGATCTCTCATAGAGTTTCGCTTCCTTTGATCTATATTTCTCAGTCTGCAATTGATTTTTCGTTTTATCAAATTTCGAACCCTAACATTCTTAAATTTTTTTTTTTTTGGTGCTACATTCTTAAATTGTGATATTTCGCTCTCAAATTTTTCTGATTTAGGTTTCTAATTGATATTCCGATCAAATTTCCGAGCCTTCATAACTTTGGATTTAGAGAACGAGTGAAGTATCAGTCGAAAAATCAGGTATTTTTTTCCATTTTTAAATCAAATTTTCATTTTTATGTATAAAAATTACCCTTTTTACCCACAAAAGTTACCTTTTTTATCTATAAAAGTTACCCTTTTTACCCACAAAAGTTACCCTTTTATCTATAAAAGTTACCCTTTTTACCCACAAAAGTTACCCTTTTCGTGCATAAAAGTTACCTTTTTACCCACAAAAGTTACCCTTTTTATCTATAAAAGTTACCCTTTTTACCCACAAAAGTTACCCTTTTTATGTATAAAAGTTACCCTTTTTATCTATAAAAGTTACCCTTTTTACCCACAAAAGTTACCCTTTTCGTGCATAAAAGTTACCTTTTCTACCCACAAAAGGTACCCTTTTTATACATAAAAGTTACCCTTTTACCCATGGAAGGTACCCTTTTCATGCATAAAAGTTACCCTTTTTTTCTTCTTCTGCTTCCTTTGCAACGTTTCTTCTTTCCTCATCATCTTTCTTTTTCTTTGCAATTGCAGCCTTTTTTCAATTGCATTAACATAATCAACATTTTGAAAAAATCATGAAAAAATTAATAAAACACACCTTCATCTTCTGACGACTTCTTTGTACTCTTCTTCTTCACCATTGTAGAATCAAATAAAAAACAAAGAACAAAAACAAAATAAAAAAACCTAAAAATCGAAGAATCAAAACAACTAAAACAAACAAAAATCTCATAAAATTAAGTAAACAAACTTATATTTGCAAATAACAACTTCATAAGTGAAAGAGAAGAGAGATAATCGTTGTTGAAGAAACATAAATCAGGTTGAATAGAGATAGAATTGCCAATTGAGGAAGAAAGAAGAGAGAGAAAGAACTTTCTGAATGAATGAGAAAGAGAGAGAAAATATTGGTTTTTATTTGTAGGCAATGAAGCTTGGCATGTGTGAATCAAGATCGAAACAAAATTGTTTATGTTTAGAGAGCCGATTTACACTAATTTGGTGTAAATCGGATGTCATTAAACATTTGTGAATAAAGAATACAAGATCTATTGGTCTTTCAAAAGATAAAGTGAGCCTATTTAAAATAAAAATAAAAATAAAATAAAATAAAATAAAAAGTGAGCAAATTCTTTGTTTCCCTTTCAATCCTTCCTCCTCCAAATACTTCAACATCAGTAACCCAGAAACACGCCGCTGAAAAACTACTCTCTCCATTTTAGCAGATTACCTCAATTTTGAAGAAACAAAAATGGCGGCTCATACTCTCACCTCATCTTCTCTCTCCTCCATTGCTTCTTCGTCGGAGCTTCGGAAAATCAATGGCTGTAATTTCTTTCTTCAATCTGCTAATTCAAGCAGTTTAGGCACCTCTTTCATCGGAAATCAGCTCGCAATTCGGAAACCTAACCCTAATCGTTTCGTCTTGAAGCGACAATCCACTAATATGACAGTTTCTTTCAGCTTACCAACTAGGCAAGTTTCTGGAATTCAATTTTTCTTTTTCCTTTTATTTTTATTTGTTAATTATGTATTTTTTTCTTCTGACTTTTGAAGCTTGATTATCGTAATTGCAGTAGGCCGGAGGGAGTTCCTGCTGAGAAATCGCCAAAGTAAGTTTTCTTAAATTTTCGTGTTTAATTTTGTGTTGATTTGTCGTTTCAAATGATTAAATCATAAAGATTGAGTGAAATTGGATTCAATCTTTAGAATGAACCTTATTTTTGCATGTTTTTCTCAGGAATTGTTTTGATTTCCTATTTGTTTGAGGAGTGAAATGTGGATTTCTTGTGATATTTTGGATAATGTGGCTTATTTTAGGATTTAAATGCTTGTTTGAAGTGATTCTTTGAATGTGGATAGGAATTGCCAATTGCCAGTATGATGTTGTGCTTCTTACAAATTCATTTCCTTAAATCGTGCTTATGTATAGTATGAACATCATCGAATTTTGCTATATCTGTTTGAGTTCAAAGATTGAAGGCTTCTTTCATTTTAGGTTTTGTAAGAAATTTGGAAGTTGCCGTGATAATCTATATTTATTTCAGTATTATATGGGTTTGTGTTTGTTGATATGCCCCTTTTACTTTGTATATAAGGAGCATCCTGATTTAGTTTTTATGTCTTCATGTTGCATTTGGAAAGGGTTGTTTTCGTGCCTGTTATGTAAGCTCATCTGTTGTCTATAGACTTTGAAATGCTTGCTTAATTATTGTTTTGTTTCCAAGCTTGAAGCAGATGGTCTGCAAGGGCTATAAAGTCATACGCTATGGCTGAACTTGAAGCAAGAAAACTAAAATATCCAAACACAGGGACTGAAGCGCTTCTGATGGGGATCTTGGTTGAGGGTTCGTATGGTTGAGAAATTTTGCTCTTTTATGTTTTCTAGTTCAATATATACAACTATACTTCCTTCACATGATATTTGATAGAACTTTAAAATTGACATTAGTTGAATTGCTGGGTTGTATATGAAGTGATCAGTCTTTCTTAATAATGTTTACTACTACCTCCGTTTCGTATTATATGCAACTTTGGCGTATTATTTGTGAGATATAAAAAATTCCAAAGTTGCATATAATACGAACCGGAGGTAGTATAAGAATTTGGTTATCCTTAGGTATTCAATCACATCGCTTTGTGCGATAATCTTGGTAGCCTTTGGCAAGAAGTTTAAAGATGCCAGGGGGGGTGACTAGGCAGATCAACTTGCCCAAAATACCTTTTAGTGTTCTTTGACTCCAGTGCAGCCTTGAGCTAAATCAATCATTTTGGTTTATTGAGATGACTTAGAAATTTAAGTGTATAATTTGGTAGTGCTAAATGTACTGGTTTTTATTTATTTATTTATTTTTAATTTTTTTAATTGAATTAGAAAATTGTCATTCTTGGAGAAGAATTGTTCAACCAAGTCATTCACATTGGACCTTATTGGATTGAAGCTATGTTCTTAGAAAAGAAGGGTTAGAAAGTAATGTCTGACTTTTGTCATTGTGGAGAGGCTTACTGGGAAATTTTTACTTTTTGTAATGATGCCTGGTTTATAAGGTAAATATATTTAGAAATTATATTTTAGTTAGGATTTTGCGTTATACAATGAGAGAAAAAAGAATTATATTGTGGTTTATCAAGCATTTGAAGCCTCGGTGAATTAAACCTCAATTTTTTGTGAAGTACTTGAACATGATTGTTGCTCTCTGGTGATGAAATTAGTTTGATAGATTAAAAAATTGGATTTGGTTGGATGGGGTTGACAATGATTGTGTGGGAAAGTAACCAATGGAAGACATTTAAGAACGAATATTACCCAATAGGAGAATTTGTAATCTTGGAGGGTGATGAGACATGTGAGAGTTGTATCTTGTATGTTGTATCCCACATTGAATACGTACAGTAAGTGTCATTTTCTTAAAGAGGACAATCATGCAAATTGCAATAATAAGGTCCAAATCCGAGACTAATTATGCAAGCAGATGGATTAAATAATAACTATAGATGCACTTTTGGCGTGGATGCCCAGTTTGTGTTCAATTTAATGTATGGCATGTGTCATACATGATTGGAAACTCTTTCCACCCCCCACCCCCCCCTATCCACGACATAGATGTAGTTTCACCTGGAGCATTGATTTAAAGAAACTCTTACTTGACCACCAGCTAGTTATCCTCTTAGTTTAGTTTATACCTTGTAAAATTTCTATTACGTTCACAGTTTTTAAAGGATTGTTTACTTGGACCCCCAACACCTGCGGTTTTGTTTTCTCTTTAAGGCTGATCTGTATTATGTCACCAGCTAACATAGTATCTTACTTTATGTGCCTAGGAACAAGTCATGCTGCAAAATTTTTGAGGGCTAACGGCATCACCCTTTTTAAGGTGCGAGATGAAACTGTCAAGTTGCTTGGAAAATCTGACATGTACTACTTCAGTCCTGAGCATCCTCCATTGACTGAACCAGCTCAGAAGGCTCTCGATTGGGCTGTTGATCAGAAACTAAAGTCAGGTGGTTACTTTTATTTCATTTATCACGAGTGTTTATAATTTAATACCAATTTATGTGTATTAGACCATGTGAATGATATGATGCTGTATCTAGGTTACAGGCTTACAGCCTTTCAATGCTCAGGGTATTGTTGGCTTTCCGTAGCAAGTAGAGCTATTACTTTTTCTTTATTCAAATACCATACATTCGAAGCTAGCTCTTCTATAACATCTAACATAACCAGAAATGTATCTATCTACCTTTATGCTTCTATGTAGTATAGCTTATTCTTTCTCTAATGCTACTGCAACAGAGTTCTTATTGTTTTGGATAACAGAATCTTCTCCTTACGTCATCCCATTAACAGAAAATAGTCGTAGCTTTCTCTAATCTTTCAAATTTTCTGATTGGCGTTGCTCTGTCTATGTAAAACCCTGTACTTATTCTGTTTTGCTCCTTTGTCATGGAGGTGATGGTGGTTGTGTGTCAGTGAAAATATGTGCTATGGCAATTTCTTCTGTAGTTGTATTCAACAGAGCCAGATCAGCATTAGCTATCTGAGCAAAATCAAGTTCCTAAATGGCTAAATCTCTTCATTGGCAATGCAGGTGAAGATGGAGAAGTTACTGTGACTTATTTGCTTCTCGGACTCTGGGAGCAAAAGGAGTCTGCTGCTCACCAGATAATGGCAGATCTTGGTTTCAATGATGAGAAAGTAAAAGAGCTTTCGAAATTTGTGAGTCCTTGACAGTTTTCTGAATTATTACTCCCTTTTCTTTTACATCTTAGTGATCTTATTTATGTGTATTTTTATTATATTGCTCTACACAGATGGATAAAGACATTGTGTTGGCTCATCATAACTAGGCTGTTTCAGAAATTGAGATCACCCTCTACTGCTACCCTGCAAACTCTTGACTCTTGGCAACGCTTTTTGGAAGTACATGTCTCATGCTGGAGAGGAGCTCTGAAGCTAAATGCATCTTTCCATTTGATCAATTCGGATTTTAGCAAACTGAAGTTGCAGATCTTTGAGCAATTAGTTAGCTGTAGACAGAAGAGTTCCATGGAGAAATGTCAATAATATGCTTTGTTAGTTACTCCTTACATCCGCATTTATACCTACCTTTTATTGTATTCCCATATCAAGATATAGGTTTGTTCCTGGGAAATAGAGGTTTGGTGCAAACTGGTAGGTAGAATCATTGTATTTTATCAATTCGATTCAGTAATATGGGTTTTTGGAGTAGAAAATTAAATTGATTTTCTCATGCTTGATATAAAAATCTTTTGCCTTACCACTAGTCTGCAGACTAGCTGAAACACTAGTAAATGCTACTGAGTAGCACACCTCATTTAGCTAGCAAATTAATGAAACTTGGCTGGCATTCCTCGTCTCATTTTGTACCCAATTATGGAACTATGCTGAGACAGTTATGTCTTGAGGTCAGTTCTGTGCCTCTCCACCCGCCTGCCCAATGCCATCCCCAGTAGGCCAGTACATTGGTTGTCTATGATTTTGTTACATCATCTGCATTCATCGATAGTCTTCAACAACAACAAAGCCTTAGTCTCAAAATGATATTGATAGTCTTCAACAACAACACAGCCTTAGTCTCAAAATGATATCGATAGTCTTGTATCAAAGGGGGAATTAGACTCGACGTGAGACACAAATTATACATGGGGCATGATCCCAAACCATCACAACTATGTTCAAAGGAGGTTCTTAATTGAGATTTGGGAATGTAGGGTGAAGAAGACAGATAAACCCATGGAACCATGATATCAGCCTCTTGAGTCTTGACAAAAGCTTATTGTTCTGATATCTGTAGTATTACACTGAACTAATTAATACAGTCAAACTGTCAAAACTAGGAAAATCTCTGATTAACTTTGCAGCTCCCAAGCAGTGTTTCAATGAGCTCATGCAATGGTAGTGATCTTGTAAGTTGCCTCTCCTACAACCAGGAAATATACGCCTTTGTCCATTGCCATCTGCCCGTCCTTGTTAGCCTTACTTAGGTGCTTGCACGGACTCACAGAAAACTCTATTTCGCTTTCCTGTCCCCCATTCAAGTTCACTCTCTCAAACCCAGTTAATTGTTTTATGGGGCTGTCATCATTCTGTTCACTTGTCCTCACAAAAAGTAAAACAGGATGTCTGCCTGCCATTTTCCCAGTATTTTTCACTCTGACAAAAGCTGAAAACTTCAGTGTCTCACAGAATTGTACACCCAGCTGTGAAACCAATATGGGCCAGGTGATGTTTGAACTCTTGAGAAACTGGTTAGTATGTGGTTCCTGATTCAAGTTAATTCTATCTCGAGTAACTGTCGTGAACTTATAAGAATAGTTTGAGTAGCTCAGCCCATACCCGAATTCATAAACCTTCTTGCCTTGGTAAAAACGGTATGTCCGCCCTGGATAGCCAGAAGATTTGTCTGGCCTCATCCTCATATCTGTCATTGGTACTTGAACAAAATCTTGTGGATACCATGTCACTGGAAGTCTCCCACCTGCAGTAAACCAAAAGTATAAGGACCTTCATCGGTAGTTTTGCAAGTTTGTTTGTTTGTTTATTTATTTATTTATTTTATTTTTATTTATTATTATTTTATTTTTAATACATTTGCTAGTCCAAACTCCTTTTTTTTCAACCCTGTTAAACTATAAAAACAAATAATTCAAAATCTTACTTGATATTGTATTGCATTTATCCTCTCAGATATGGCAATAAAAACTATAAATGTGACTAATGATTTCTGAAACTTGATTTAAGCTTTTAAATAAAAAATTAACTAAGAAGTTTTTATTTATTTACTTATTTTTATTTTATTTTTTATTTTTTGTGACAGGGTCCCTAATCATTGAAGAGACTAAGCAAAAAGTGGTTAGCTATATAGTCACCTGGATTATGATCACCAAAGATGATTTCTGCAAGGGCAAGTCCCCCGGATTCACCAGGATAACCAGCCCATAAAATGCTTCCAACTTTTGTGTCATCCCTAGTGAGAGAGATATCAACCGGGCCACCACAAAGAAGCACTAGCACAATCGGTGTCTTAGCAGCTTCTGCAACGCTTGCTATAAGACTTTGCTGCTTACCAGGAAGAACAAGATCAACACGATCTAGTTTCTCCCTCTCCTGTGTTTGATCCAAACCCATCACCATAACAACATAATCAACCTCTTTAGCTAGCTCCACTGCTTGTTCAACTTCAGCAGATGAACATTCAACTGCATTGCACCCTGAATGATACTTTATATTCTCAACATAACTTTGCAATGCTTCGAGAATTGTTGTAGTTTTGCAAGGAAAACCTTCATAGTTACCAAGAAGAACTTCAGGGGAATTGGCATTGGGGCCTATTACAGCAAATGAATTGGTTTTGGCTTTTGGCAGTGGAAGGAGATTGTTGTCATTTTTAAGGAGTACTATGCTGTTTTGGGCAGCTTCAAGTGCAAGATTCTGATGCTCTTCTGAGCAAACTTGTTCTGGACCAATCTTCCCGAAAGATCCATCTATCCTTGGATCTCCATCGAAAAGGCCTAATCTCATTCGAACAGAAAACAGGTTGTTGAGGGCTTGATCTATTTCTTCTTCTGCAACTTTTTTCTGAATGATTGCTGATTTGGAATACCGTGGTGTGTAAGATCCACATTCCACATCCATCCCTGTAATCCCACCAACACACCGCAGGAAATGGTAAATATTTCTTACTTTTCAGCTGTTATCTATTTTCTTTCAAATCTCAGTAGATTAATGAAAGGAAAGGCTCAAACACAACACAATTAGATGAATTATCAGGCTGCATAATTTTTGGTTGGTTGTTTTCAATCATAATAATAAATTGCTTGTTTTCACTGTATAAATGCTTACTATCTTCAAATATTTTGATAATATTTAACTAAGGTAGCTCCTATCTGAACTTATTTTGACTCCGAAAACAAAGCATCACTTTAGATATACCTGCACTTAGAACAGCAGCAACTGCATCTTCTGGTGTTTTAGCATATTTCTGTTGCTCATAAATTATTGGAACTGCATTACAGTCTGAGACTATGTACCTAAGAATCAATATAAGGATTTCCAAAAACTGTCAAAAAATGGAGCCACTGTTTAGAGTAGTTAAAAAAAAAAAACCATTTAGAATACAAAATAAATGATATATACATGTAAGCTACCCATCAAAATGCCATTGTCCTCTAGCTGTGTCTGTTAGGAAATCATGATGAGCACAACTAGGGATTCCATTCACACGATTATACGCACACATAATCGAGCTGGCTTGACCTTGTTCAACACAACTCTGAAACGGGGGTTGGAACGTGTCTGCCAAATCTTGCTTAGACACCTTCAAAACCCACATAGGCAGATACAAAGAGTAAAATACTTGGCCAAGGGTAATACAAACATACATAAAGGAAACAAGAGTCAATGATGGTATCTTTTTACCTCTGCATTGAAGGTATATCGAGTAATCCCGTGCCAATTATCCAAGTCATGAGCTGCGAAGTGCTTACAGCAAGCAGAAGCTTGAAGATGCTTTGATATCTTATCCCCTTGGAAGGTATACCCTTGCAGCCCTCTAACATAGGACACTCCATATATAGAAGTCAGCAAAGGGTCTTCTCCAGGGGTTTCCTGTCCTCTTCCCCACCTTGGATCCCTAAATATGTTTATGTTTGGTGCCCAAAATGTCAAGCCTTTGCCTTGTCCTACATTGAACATCGCCCTTGCTTCAGTAGCAATTGCCTTCATTCATACGAAAATTTCAAAAATTCACTTACATTTTACACAGAAGTGTGATGATCATTTAAACTAAGCGTAATAGGACCACAACAACAAGCCTATTTATAAACGTGTTAGTTAGTTGAGCTCTGAGTTGTTTAAGATCACCCAGCTTTTAGCATACAGTTCATCATGTATGACCTTGATTTCCTTTCCTTGAAGGAATAGTTTAGAATTCTAGTTATTGGCAATAGAAAAGCTAGCTATATGTTTAAACTATGTTGATGGTGCAATTTAAACTAGATTAGTGACAAATAATTTTGAACAACCAGATTGTACATTTTTCGATTGCGGGGCACAAGAGACGAACTTGTTCCTGATGATTGACAACCCTTTTTTTTTTGTTAAGATACATAAGGAAGCACACAGACATTCATACCTAGATTTTGGTATAGCTCCCCAAGACTCTGCATTAGATAGCTTTCTTGTAGACAATAACACCAATTTGCACAATAGTCATAGATTGTGTTGATGCTAAGGAGTTTGTGGCTTTGTTTATAGTCTAAATTACCTTGATGTGTTTCCTTAGTAATGGAACTACAACTTCAACATTTCATTTATTCTCATTACCACTCAAGAAATATGGATGATATAGATTTATATTATCATGAACACTTACCCAAAATAAATTAGACTATTATTTAGTTTTTTTATAACCCATTAAACTTTGACTCATTTGAGTAATTTTCTTCTTTAGAAGTTTGTGTTCTCATACATAATATTAGAGGTGACAATTGTATTATTCTAAGTGCACAATTGTATGGGTCAAGTTATATTCAGAGGAATCTTTCTAGTTTGGATTTAGATTAGATATCCTTTGGATATTTTCTATTTCAATTCCAATTCCAATTCAAGCCAATTCCAAATATGGGTCAAGTAACGTTAGTCGGATATGTTTAATCAGGTCTACATAACATTAGCTAGATTACTAGTAAAAAAAAAACATTCATTTTTACCTTTAATACGAAGTATTAAAAATTCAATATTATAAAAAGAAATAGATTAATGATGATAACGTAACTCACCCGTGCAATACGATACCAAAGTTGAGCATCAAAAGAAGAAGCGGTAAGAATAATCTGAGGAAACATAGTTGCCGCTTTAATAGTAGCAGTTCCATTAAAAATAGTTCCATTTCTAGCAAACGTACCATTGAACCGGTACCCACGGCCGTGTCTTGACACCCCATGAAGTGACTCGGACCACCACTCGTAAACAGGGATACCGAGTCGTGGAATTGGTGGGACCGAGTTGGTTAATTGAGCTATCTTCTCGTCTAAACTGAGTCGACTCACAAGGTCCTTGACTCGTTGATTGATGGGTAATTTGGTGTTTGCAAAATGGGTAGGATTTTGTTGATGGGTTTGATGGGTCACAAGCGAAGAGGGGAAGAGGTGGGACTGAGTTGACTAGGGCGAGTTGGAGGAGTGTTGTGATAACGAAAAGGTATGTGATAGTGGGGAGGTGAGTGGTTGCTTCACTTCTTTGGCCACTCATGGTTGTTGCTAAGTGGGTGCTAACTGATGCTAAGGAGTGAGATAGTTATATATAGAGGTGTGAAAATCTGAACCAACCTAATCCGATTTGATTCGAAAGTAACTTAAAACAAATTTCGATTTATATGGGTATAGTGATTTGTATGACTCAAACTCAAACTAAACTCGTTTCGACTAGCCCAATCGAACTAGACTCAGTGACTCTGAATTGACACATTTTCACTTGTGGAGTATACTAGTATTCCTTTACAAGTAAATGTAGTTTTTATGTAATTGTGTGGTATTGGATTTATTTTAATGTCAACTTTTATAATATCATATAATACAATTTTTTGTGTAACAAATTTGAAAATATTTAAGTTTTGAAATGGTGTTAGGATCGTGACAAGTCAAATGAGACAAACTAAAAGGGAGTTGAAAGTGTTGAGACATCTATATTATGTGCATTACTATTCTTTTAACTAATTTAATCTCCTCTTATGTATGTCAATATTGTAACCTAATGAGTGATTTTTATTAAACTACTTGAAAAACCAGTTGTCCTCTTTACCATTAATCCATCTTCTTGACCTTGTACTTTTCAAATTTGGGGTATTAAAATTGATAATTTAAGAATTTATGATTGAAGTAACCTTTATTTACATCATTAGTAATTAATCCTATATTTTATTTTATTCATAATTGAAAACTTTCTTCTTATTCAAGTGATCATATTACAAGTAAATTTTAGTTCATGGCCTCCAATATTTTTACTTTGACTCCTCTCTACGATCCGCTTTTGTTTGCTCCTCTCTACGATCCGCTTTTGTTTGCTCCTCTCTACGATCCACCCATTTACCATAATAGATAACCAACTAACAAATACACTATACACCCTCCGTTTTAAAATACTTCAATATCTCCATGTGCCGGTTTTAGGAGAATTTAGAAAAAGTTTTAACGTACGGAGGTAATGGGTTAGGGAGAAGAATAAAAAATTGTAAAAAACAAAAGTAGTTGAGGGAATTGGAGAAGAAAAAAAAATATGATTTATGTTGGGTCTATAAAGTGAGATAAATTAAGTATTGTAAAGAATTTCCAAATAAGGAAATGAAACAAGTACTACCTCCGGTCCACTTTACCCGCAACTTTGAGAGGGTTTGCGGAGGCCGAGGCAAAACTTTTAAGGGGGATTTAGAAAAAGTAAGGGTATGTAATTAGGAGTTAAAATTGGAGGGAAGTATTGTGGTCCCCTTGTATTGACTTTTTTAATGGGTTGTACTTTAGTGAAAAGAGTGGGAAATTCCCACCAATTTTTTTTTCCTGCTAGCAAAGTGAGGGGCAAATTTTATCTGGAAAAGTTTTTCCCTCCCAAATTTTCCCCAAAATTAAAATTTTCACACAAATTCCCCCAAATTTCAAATTTTACCATTAAAAGCAAACAAAAGGCCCTATATAAACCAGGGCATCCCTTCCAATTCTCCAATTTCAAAAGGCAAGTTTTAGGAGAATTGGGGAGGGGGGAGGGGGGAAGCATAATTCAAGTACCACCAACACAGAAATTAGTAAACGTAGTACAAAATACAGGCAGCCCTAACAAATTACAAGCCATCTAAACTTAGATTAGTTTAATCCTAAATCAGTGAGCAACGTTAGTAGATGCAGCTTCAACAATAGGCTCTGTTGACTACAGTCCAAAAACCACCAGCCGCCACTTCATCACCAAAAAGCAGTCCTGAAATTTTTTCAAAAGATAAGGGACTCATGGGAGAGTTCGTACACGAACTTATGGATGAGTTAATTCAACAAGACCAGCTCATGGAAGATGAGTTAATCGAACAACAATTCAACCAAGAAGAGTATGAAGGGACTTCTGATTCAGAGCATGAACAACAACAAAATGATCAAGGCAATGATGGTGATGGGTATGATGCAGATGATGATGCAAATCAAGAAGAATTACAACACAATTGCAGAGCAACAAGAAAGATGACAGTGGAGCAGAAAAGAGCCATTGTTGAGGAGATTATGTTGCACATGGAGAGGGACTCACTGCCAAGAGGCTTTTTAGCCAATTTGGCAAGAAAACATTCAGTGCACAAATCTACAACAACAAGATGGTTTCAGGTAATTAAACAATCTCTAGCTGAAGGTATTGTTGTTGATGTTAATACCAAAAAATTAGGCAGGTAAGGGCGCAAAGCAAAACAATACACAGATGAATTTCTTACATCTGTACCATTGTACAAAAGAACAACTGAAAGGGGATATGCTGGAGCATTGAAAATACCCAAAATAGCATTGCATAGACTAAGGCAGCAAGGCAGGCTGAGAACACACACAAGCACAAATCATCCAGCATTGACAGAAAAGCACAAAGTGGCAAGACTTAAATGGGTTTTAAGTCTAATTAATCATGTTCCAGCAATTGGGGACCCAACATTTAGTGATATGCAGCAATGGATACATTTAGATGAGAAATGGTTCTACATCAATCCAGAAACAAGAACCTTCTACCTACTTCCAACAGAAGATGATCCTTACAGAGCTCAACAATCAAGGAGGTTCAAAATCAAAGCTATGTTTATGGGAATGATAGGTAAACCATTGTTTGATGCTGAAAACAACATGATACATGATGGAAAGTATGTCCTTTTTCCTTTTGTAAAATATTAAAGGGCCAAAAAGAAAAGCAAGAACAGAGATGCAGGGACTCTAGAGACAAAGGCAATT
>NW_018744025.1:0-22561 GCF_001683475.1 Chenopodium quinoa
AGCTGCCGAAATACGTACATAAGCAAAAAATAAAACTGCTGTACGACAAGGCAAGCTGAAGCAAAAAACAAGGCAAAAAAACTCAGAAAGCGGCAAGTCTAAAGTTAAGCACATGATGAACCGCAAGATTCTGAAGACGACTGCCCGAGTTCTATGCTTCAGCCGGCGGATCAGACTGATCAGCGTTGAGTCCCATGGTGGCCTCAGCCCCAGCAGCAGAAAGAGGCGGGCTTTGCACTTTGCCGAGCCTCCCTTTCCTCTGCTCAGCTTCCTCCAGTCTTTCAGCTTCCTCTTCGGCTTCCTCAGCCTTAAGAATTTCAGCTTCAGCTGGAGTTGCATACTTCATGTGAGGGTCTTCGGGATTCTGGACCCACTCAGCACATTTAGACCAGTCCAGTTTCGGCTCAGCATGAAGGCAGACTCTTCGGCATACTCGGAATCCGTTTCTGAAACCCATCTCATATTCCTCTTGGTATAAACATGGACCTTGAGTAAAGCCTCAGCGTCAGCCAGCTTCTTCTGGGTCTCCTCCAAGTCTTCCTTGGATTTCTTCAGCTCATCAGCGACTTTGGAGGAGGAACCCTTCAGCTCATTCAGCTCTTGCTGAATTTGGAAAGCCTTTGTCTGAGCTTGGGCCACTTCAACTTTCTGGATCAGCAATTGATCCTCAGCCTTTTGGAATTTAGCTCTTTGAGCTTCAGCAGCAGCAGCAGCCTCTGAGAGTTGGACGTCTTTGGCCAGGAGCAACTCTTCAGCAGCCATTCGGCTGGCTTCAAGAGCCTCTAGACGCTGCTGTACTTCAGCTTGTTGCAGCAGTTCCTTCTTGAATTCGGCTCTCAATAGCAGCCTTGAATTTGGAGACGTCCACTCCCATATGCTCCTGGAGGAATTTTTCCCCTTCCATCAGTGGGGGAAAAACCTCCATCTCCATAGCATCGCAGAAGGTTTTCAGAGCTTCGGCAGCTTTTTTACCGTACTCCTCAACCTCCTGCTGCTTCTCTTCAGCTGCTGCTTGCTTCAGCTTAGCAAGCTTAACTTCCTCTTCAGCCACCTTCCTTTCGTGCACAGCAGCGTCTACCCTATCTTGTAGGGTATCAATCAGCTCTACAGTGAGAGTCTGATTGTGCACGAACTGAAAACAGGAAGACAAAAAAAAATAAGTAATAAAAAAAAAAATAGAGCTGAATTTCGGAGGAAATGAAGGAAAATTACCTGCATCATCAGCAGTTGGTTAGACCTGGCTGGGTCAGGAACTGATCTACTGGATTCGCCCATCCCAGCAGTGGCCTTCAGCGACCAGATCCTTGCCCTGTCTACTTCGGACATGCCAGCAAAATTGCCGAAGTAGGCTGCAGCTCCTTCTCGGTTTTGACCCCATATGAGGTCCCAGATGTGATCTGGGATTGGAATTCGGGGGGCCGAGAAACCCATTTCTCCAGAATGCAGAGTCTGGAAAGAAGGGAAGGACGACGATGGAGCTTGATTAGCCTTGGTTGTCTCAGCATCGTCCTTCTCAGAGGAGTCAAGTACTATGACCTCCTCTTCTTCAGGGGTGAGGACGAAAGCCTCAACCTCTCTTGCGATATCTGCCGTGAAGCCTTCAGCACTTGACATCGCGGCATCTTTATTTTCGTGCTCAGCAGCACTCTCCTTGATTTCTTCTTGGACCCCTCCCTTAGGTTCGGGAGTTCTCTGATCCACCTCCATCTCAGGAGGTGGCGGAGGGGTCTTTTGAGGAGATTGGGGTGTTGGCTGGGGAACCCTCGGCGATCCATTGCCTTCCTCAGGATCCCTTATTGCGACGCCGATGGTCATCGGCCTCTGCTGAAAATCATGAGGGCCGATGATGGCCATCCTTCGGCGCCTTTTCAGAAGGGGCTGCTCGTCCATATCTGAGTCTGAAGACTCTTGTATTTGATCTTCGGGACGAACAGGAGCTTTGCCTTCTCTGTGTCTGTTACTCTCTTCAGACTGTAACAGACAGGGGGGAAGAAGAGTGTGAGTAAAAAAAAAAAAAAAAAAAAAAAAAAAAAACTCACCGAGGTTTTCAGCAAAGCCTCGTCTTCTTCAGCTGCTCTAGCTGCAGCTTCGGCTTCAGCAGCTCTGGAGGACCCTTCTCCTCCTTCACAAGCCTCAAGTACCCGTGCAACCTCTTCGGCTGTGCGGGCAGCTTCAGCTTCTTCGTTCAGCAGCTGAAACCAAGGGTCTCTCTTCTTCCACCAAGGCTTCTGCCTCTGATACAGAGCAACAGCCTCAATTTGGAAGTGGGAAGAGTCCAGATGAACTTCCCTATGCCTCGGCTCAGTGATAGACGGGGCCCGTTCAGTTACAACTCGCTCTCGGTTAACACCAAGACGAGCGTAGTTAATACCAACGTTGGTCTCGTCCCGCTCTGAAAAAAGGAAAGGGAAAAAGTTTAGCTCAGATATGTTGGCACAGCATAAAAAAGCAAAGCGAGAGAAGAAAAAGAGGTAGTTAAAAGCCTCGGCCCCAGCCGAAGAAGCTTACCATCCTTAAACTTTCGGCTGAGGCCAACAGCTGCTAGCATATTCTCTTGGAAAACGTAATGCGTATCGGGGAGCCAAGTCTCCGGGATATGCTGCATTCGACCACTCCCCCCCGGGTTCGGCAGCTTGCCGAAGATATGTTGCTGATCCAGGTTCGGATCCGCCCCGTTATCTGCGGGGGGACCTAGACTTCCCATTTCGGGATCAGGCTCAGCTAAGTACCGGGGAGCGCTGAAGACGCAAGGGTGGCCCGGATCTATGGGTGCCCTAACCCAAATCCATTGACCTCTCCAGTCCTTGTCTGAAGAGTCATTTGGCCACATGGTCAAGTATTGGGGCCGGGACTCAATCCGATACCACCCAGAACCATGGCTTCCGTGCCCACTCTGAATATTTGGCACTAGCCGATGGAGCTTTCTGAAGCAGTGCAGGTTCGGCACGTATTTGAAGAACTTGCAGACCCATAAGTATGTCATCACCCTTCGGATGCTGGTGGGGGTTAGCTGACATAGGGAAATGTTGTAATGGATCAGCAAGTCTCGGACGAAAACGTCCAAAGGGAACCTCAGCCCATACTGAAGCTGTCTCGTGTACACCCCCACATACCCCGGGGGTGGACGATGGATTCTATCGGATGCTGAGGGCATTCGGCACCAATATCCATCAGCTTCAAAAATGCCGTAGTGCAACTCAATTTGCTCAGCAAATCGATATTGATCGGCGTTCTCTACCCACCATGAGTAGGGGCGGTTCTTTATCATGGCCGAAGCGACTTCGGCATTCTCCCACTCTGAAAACCCAGGGAGGATATCCCAAAGGACAGCGGGAATTTCATCATCCCGTCCAGAAGCACTCGGCTCATCCGTTCTTTGAGGAGGAGCCGAAGAAAGGGGAGTCGCCCTAATCCCATCAGCAGGGTCAGACTCCGGCCTTCGACCATTCCAGGTCCCAATCATGTTCCTAGGATCGGGAATCGGCCTTGCTCTTCTTGGAGCACGGGCTCTACCTCTAACTCCTCTTGCCATGGATTATTTCGAAAAGAAAAAGTCGAAAGAAAAGGGGAAGGAGTTCGAATTCGAAGAAAAATAAACTGAAATCAAAGGAATTTACCTTAATCTGAAGCGAAAGTTGCCGATTTACGAGTTCGTAGTGGCAAGTCTCAGTTTCTAAGCTCAATGCTCGGGGAGTTTGCGAAGTTTTGATACGGATTCTCGGTTTCTCTCTCGAAGAATTCTGGGTTTGTGTTGGTGAATAAGTGAGGAGAATGACGCGCCTCTGTTTATATCTCCAGGTACGGGATACGAAGAGTCTGTGCTTTAATTTCTCTTAAGTACCCACTAAGTAACCATTAAACACATGTCTTATGATTAAACCGCCCATTATCCGTCCAACTTCCGCAAATCATTAACCGTTGTTATCTCATTAATTACGGTTTAAATTCAAATTTTTGGATCAATTAAATCATTTACTTCCCTCCTTTTCTGAGTTAAATCAAACCCGACCCGTCATTCTTCCAAATCGGGTCTGGGGGCAAGTTGTTTGGGTCCAATTTAGTCAAAATTGGGCCTGAGCACTAAATGATCCAATTAAAAGCCCAAGGTCAAGGTTCAAACTCTCCAATTGCTCAAAAGTCAAAAGTCAGCCCACAAAGTAAGCCAATTGGGCTAAAGCCCAACCTCTCCAAGTATGATGAGGTATAAAAGCCCTCATATTAACACATTCAAGGAGAGATCAGAGACATCATCACATACACTATCTCATACACTGATTATTCCAATTCATATGCTCATTCTTGCATTGAGAAATACTCCACAAAAGCCTCAAGCTACAAACTCTCTTGCGTAGTGTCTTCCTTTTTACACATTGTACTGACTTTAGCATCGGAGGGGCCTTCCTCGGAAACACCCCCGAGGCTAGTTTACGTGTGTTCACTGTGCAGGAAACCTTCGGCCCAACACAGCTTGGATCGAATCCAGTCTTCTCCATTTCAGTGGACCTTCGGCAAGGTCCCATTGTTTTCAACCGAAACAAAAGATTTTATTAAATCGGATTGAGGGTTTACAGAATTATACCTGTATATAAGCTGAATAAAAAGTATATAAAATTTTATTAAACCTTCCATAACTCGGGTTCATGTTATAATTAGGTCGGGTACTAATTCAGGTTCGGATTGTTTTCGGGTCGGATTAAATCGGTTGACGGTTACTATCAAGTCGGGGGCTGGTTCGGGTTCAAGTCATAAAGTATTGGATCAAATGGATTTTCGGTTAAGATCAGGTTCAGGTCAGATTACAGGTCACTAGTACTTGTTATACATATTTACAGCCAAGCCCCTAAATTGTATTTTCTAGTAATATAAGAAGATTAATGTGACTTCAGTCATGCTGCCTGATGTGTTACTTATGCATCGGCCTCCTTAAATTTTGGAATTATTCCCATAAATTCACAAGTTTTAAGCCAAAATCTACATGCTTCTCCAAATCACCCCAATAAAGATACCTAATATAAGTGATCAATTAGTACTTGCCATTGGAAGAACAATCATTCTTGCATAACAATACATGAAAAACAAATACCTGAATCAGGTTATACATTACACTTATTGAACGAGTATGATTTCTAGTCGTAAATAACTCTCAACATGTACAATCGTTGCCGTACAACCTTGTGACATGAACTTGGTGCTTTGAAAGCCCTTCCTAACATATGGAACAAGGATGCATATACTGATGTATATGATACAACAATTCCTGTACTCATAGTTTTTGCCTTCACCAAAGTTGCTATTCACTGTTCCATATCCGAGCATCTCCGCTTCCTTGATGGACCAAGTCTGGGTTTTCTCTCCCTCAAACGTGCTGCCATGATCATTTTTGCTACATCCTACACCAAATATTACAACCAAATATTCAGTAAAAAAAACAACAAAACTGTAAACCACTTGCAAAATAGACCAAAATGCAACACACCTTCACACCAATATTCCCATGGGGTGCTTCTGCATCCCTTGCCGTCCTAAAGTGTCTTTCTCCATAGGCAATGTCTACCATCTGCATTATATTCAACAACACTTTTAGCAATGACAATAAAGCCATGACTGTGAGTCTATAGCAATGTATCAAAGTAATCAAATAAACATCACACTACATACTCCGAGCTTCCCAAAGTCCCCTGAATTACGTCGATCGTCCTTAGATGCCATTCTAATTTGCTTCATAGACCATACCTTTACCCTTGGGAACATATCCCACCGCACAGGATTCCTGTTCAGACGGTCAAGATAGAAAATCTGCACATATTCAAACAAGTCATTTGTACGCTCCTTGTAATAAGGTATGTAGAACCATAACACAGTGTTAGAAACTTGCTTACAACGGCAAATATCACACAACCACCATACCCACCAGCAAATGCATTAGCATAAAAGCGACGTGCAAAGCTTGATACGCTATCCATTAATTTTTTAAGTACCAAATCACACCAATCATACTCCACGCAGTTCATCACGCAACTTAGAGCTGGTAATAAGTCTGTCCCTAGTCGCGGGGATTGAGTAGTGTAGACACCTATCTGTGTCTCCCCAAAACCAAACCCGGTGATGAGTACCTTTCACGTCGAATCATAATCGAATGAAACGAAAGTGTGGAAAGGTCTAGTGTTGCGGAAAGTTTTATTTCTTTTCTTTTCTCTTCTTTCTGTTTTTGAAAATTTTATTTTAAGAAAACAGCCAATCCAGTTTGGTTGGTCCATGATATGGGTCTAATAGTGGTGTAGTTGGATGGGGCTTGCAAAGACCTTTCCAACGATATATTATAAGCCCGATTCCGATGAATATTGAGGAATTTATGGCCAATTTACTAAACTGGGCCCGGTTCGAGTTTTAAATATGGCCCAATGATCTAGGAGAGGGCCTAATATGATTTATCATTCCTAATGTAATTAGGAATGGTTTTGGTCTTCTAGAACATTCTAGAAGGTTTTTTCATTCTTAATTCAATTAGGATTCTTCAGAGTTTTAATTAGATCAAATAGCATTTCCGACTGAAATTATATTATTTTATCTTCCAGTACGGGAAATTTATCAGGTTTTCGAAAACGCGTTGAAATCCAAATTAGCGTCCAACCCCAGGCCTTGGCGCCTGGAATCAGGATTGGCGCCAGACGCCAGCCATTGGCGCCTGGCGCTAGCCACTGATCCCGGCGCCAATGAGCCTGGCGCCAAGTTAGTTTTGCGATCTTCAGACTCTGTTTTGATAAATTATCTTTTTTGGCTGATTTTCTCTATAAATATCGTATCAAAAACTCCGTTTTCATTCATCATCTACAAGTATCATAAATCCACAATCACTTTATGAATTACCAATAATCAATTCTTTTTATTCATCAAATTCTTTGAATTCATCTACATCATTCATTCATCAATTTTCAATAACATTAATATTTTAGCATTCTTCTTTTCTAAACCTTTGCTTTTTAATACAAAATTCCGCATTCACAAGATCTAGAAACACCTAGCCATATTCGAAGTTGCCTTCGCCCTAAACGTGAAAGGTTTTAATTTCTGAGGGTTTGGTCCCAAATCTCTCTTTCAATTATTTAATTTAATTGTTTTGATTATTATTTTTCCTTGAAATTACTAACGTGTGTATTTTGTAATTAGAAAGAGATACGAGGCATCCAAGTAAGTACTTTAAGGGATTTTATTGATTCATTGATTTCATGATGTAGATATCATGCTTAGATTGTTATTTATGATTCCTAGTATCATGTCTAGGGTATCTTTAATATTAAGTATGATGCTTCCTATGTTCTTCCTAATATTTATTATGATTATTATGATTGATGATTATTGATTATTTATTATGTTGCTTGATATGCATATTATTATTATTGTTATTGCTTGATCACCTTTTATTGCAGGTTAAAGGGAATTGGTATTTGCAAACACGCTTAATAAGATATTTAATAATCTTGTTAGGTTAATTGTGATTATAATTCAAGTGATCGCCAATAATAGTTTGTTTGTGCATTAAATTCAACCAACATAGATTAAACAGGTTTAGGGTTAATCCTATTGATTGTATGTTAGTCAGAAAGCGCACATGAATACGAGCAGAATAAAGTAGAGGCCTATTATTAGGGCAGGTTTAATCTCTTTTAGGTTGGATTTGTACCATCATCCCCGGACCCTTATTTGGTTCCTGACCTTATGGAGTTGGCGATCTCTTGGATCGTTAAGGGGTGTAACCTTCACCTCGTGAACGGTTTACAAGTTCCTTAAAAACTTGTTAGCGACTCTTTTGCTCTATCTTCTTCCCTTTTGGACGCCACCGTACTTTAGTGTATGATCACAGTGGGGTTCAAGCTAGTGGGATTTTAAAGGCTTGAAATTATTCCCTACAAGTAGGACATAAGACCATGTGCAACGACACAATAAGAAATATTGACTTAAATTCTTCTTCTTCATCGTCACCAAACTCAGCCTCCAACCGACCCATCATTTCACTACTCACAGGTATGCCAATTGAAGTGTACACACTACCACAACCTCTACTAGATTTTGTTTTCCATGAAGTACCATACTTGAGCACCAGTTGTTGTACCTTTGCACGAACTTCCCCAGTCATTAATTTTGAATTAGGAACTGCCTTACTCCACATGGAATTCCTAATATCCACCGTACTTGGTTCTTAGAAAATGAAAATACACGCCCATCGGGAGCAACCATGGTTTTACTGAGGGGATCTATTCTAGTCATTACCCAATACGCTAACTGTCTCGGTAACTGCGTTTTTGATACAAAATGAAGGAGTCCCCCAAACCCCATCTCTGCGTTTTTGAATAAATGGCAAATTTTCAATTGAAAATGACATTAAAAGGGCAATTGCATTTACAACAATTTTAACATATATGATAACCCTAAATCCAATTCAATTACTCACATTGCGACTCATAAAGAACTGACCTGCTATTTTGCGCAGCAACAATTGAAGGACTAGCTTCACAATTGGTAATCAGATCAATGCTAGTAGCTCAATATTCGGATGCGACTCATGTTTGGTTCTTGCTCTACCCCCTGGAATGGTTAACAACATCGCGTCGAAAATAAAACTTGTATGAGCTTGATAACTGGTTTCACCAGGTTCGTCTGATACAACATGCTCACATATGATTACTTTTCCATCTTCTGGCAAAGCTTCATGGCAATTCTTCAACAATTTAATACATTGTTCATTATTTCCTGCTGTATGAAAAGTCCACTGGAGGAAAATAAAAATAAAAACTTTATTATGTTATTACCACATTAAGGCATTAAATTAAATACTACCTCCGTTACATCTTATTTATGTCAAATCGTTGCAAATAATATGTAACGGAGGTAGTATTTAAATATGCCAAATACAAAGTATAT
Organism: Chenopodium quinoa; assembly: GCF_001683475.1. Taxonomy (NCBI): domain Eukaryota; kingdom Viridiplantae; phylum Streptophyta; class Magnoliopsida; order Caryophyllales; family Amaranthaceae; genus Chenopodium; species Chenopodium quinoa. The sequence continues at coordinate 8,920 of NW_018744025.1, forward strand.
AGTAAAACTATACGATTTGAGTTACTAAATAAGTACTAGCTACTACCTTGACCCAGGCTAAGGCGGTAATTTAAGGCCCGATTTATTACCTAGAATCAACAGTTATGCAAAAAACACGACTTGACATTTTATTAATTGTATTTTATTTATCGTTCACTTCATTTTGATTATTTTATTTATAAAATAACATAAAAATATGACATAGTAAAATGCTAAGGTCTTTGATATTAAACTTGAAATTTTATGTACAAATCTTGTACAGTATAAACCTTATTGATATACTTCGTATATACTTCGTATTAAATAGTGGAAATCGCCACATGACATGCTCTCTTGAACTCATCTATAACACGTTAATAGTTTAAAGTTATTGATGCAAATCTAGTTATCTAAACACTCAGGCCAGGGAGTAGTATCATATACCATTGACTAACTTTGACTAATGACTATTTTTTTTTATATTAGTCTATATATTTTTATGATTAATTTGTTATCTTTATTCTTTATATGGTCAACCTTAGTGTTGTTGAAGAAAGACAAAAGAATTAAAAAGACCTCTCAAAGTAATTAAAGGGCACCTTCATGAATATAGCGTCACCCTTTGGTACATTGATGTACATGTCTCCTCCAACATGCTCAATACCTGCATTAATATAGAGATAATAACATATACGAAGTATTATACTATTGAACTATTTATTAGTAGTTGAATACTCCTTTTGATATAAATAGGAGTGTTTGTTTTATTTTGAGGAAAGAATTTTCAAGGCTCGTACTCCCTTCACGCACTTCACTATAACATTAACTTCGTAAGTCATTTTAGCTAATTTTTTTCAAGTGAATTTTAATACAAGTCTCCCCTATATTACTACGTATTAAACAGTATTAACTATCTTTGTAAATATTAATTCATCAACGATTTCACAAGCATTTAATTTATGTTCGTTATATTATAATTCATTTTATAATGTTATGTTAACTCGATCAACTTTTAACCAATAATGATGACGTAATCCTGATCAATTAGTGCTAAATCAAGTGGAGTGGACGAACAAGACTTTAGGGAAGGGTAAGGGCTCTTTATTAATTGTAAAATATTGACTTTTGTATTGTTCATATATATAACTAATTATATAAAATTATGAGTAATTTATACAAAATTTAAAAAAAAAAATGTTAAAAAATTAGTACTTCATAATGAAGATCTTTAAATCAATGAAATGAAAAGATTATTTAAATAATTGACCTATTCTTACCAGGAAAAGATGGTGCATCTTTAATGATATGAGGCAGATCAAAATTAATACCCTTAATTGAGGGGTATTTAGGGATAATCATGTTGAGTGTAACTCCAGTTGCACCACCAACATCAACGAGTGATGAAATACCTTCAAATCCTTTATAATTATCTAAGATTTTCTTAGATACCATGATTGAGTGATGGTCCATTCCATCATAAAAAACATTGTAAAATCTTGAATTTGTACCAAGATAATCAAATACGCCCATACCATGAGCCAAATTGAAAGGAACTCCACCGTCAAGTACCGCATCTTTCAAATGTTTCCTGCAATACTCAACCATAGTATGAATCTATCAAGATAAACCTTATAAATCAAAATTATATATACAACTTCCGTTAATTTTTATGTGCAACTTTAGAATATTTTATATCTCACAAATAATACCTCAATGTTGCACATAAAAATTACATGTGATAGATTAAGCATTATTCATTTATTTGTCACTTGCCAACAAAGTATACATGGATCCAATAAGACCATTACAAAAGTCACAACTCACAAATTTTAATTGAATTTATGCATATAAATATGAAGAATTTGAGGTGTATATGGTCTGAATCATTAAGGTCAAAACTAGTCTGATTAAAAATTCAAGCGAAATTTTGTTAGATTTGAATCACCATTATATAAGGTTATTATTAAAAAAAAAAAAATCACCACCATATAATATTACTATTGTAGCCACTATGCCCACTAGTCTACTACCTTAACAGAAATAAATTGTACAAAGTAGTAAAAAAACATGTGTGTAACTCAAAACATGTGAAAGTTTCACTTACCAAGAATTCATGACAACCTTATCATACATGAGAGTGGCAAAGGCACTATATGAACCCCCACCACCATTCTTAACCAAGAATTGGCAAACAGGCCCAAGTCCATAGACCCTTTCAACCTGACCATTAGGCCCAACACGGTTAGAGAAGGTGACAATGGTAAAGTTAGCCAAGATGCGTAGCAAGCGGTCTAAGACCACCGCGGCATCTGGATTAGTGGTGGTTAATTGGGAGGCGATCTCTAACGACGAAAGTTGGGCATCAGGGCCTGCTTATTGATTATGTTGTTGGCAGATAATTAAGAAACATAAAGAAAAAAAATAAATGGTTATTAAATAACCATGCATTACCATTGAAAATTAAAGGTGTTTCCAAATATAGGGAAAAATAACTAATGGTAATAAATATTGCAGGCTAAATTTTAAATGGCTTAGGTTGTTTTAGGAAAACTATAAATTGAGCATTTCCTTCATTTGTATGTAATAATTTTCAAGAGAAAATCTGAGAGAAGAAAAATAACTCAGAGAAAAGAGGGGTTGTGTTTTTGCACTTTGGTATAAATAGACATTTTGTTTATGTAATTTATTTCTCCCTCAAATTTGATTAAATAGAAAAGTTGCATTATTTTCTTAACAATTGGTATCAGAGCTTCGTTGACAATTAGTCCACATTACGATAAAAATAAAAATGATCCTAAAAGAAAAAGTCAAATTTGAGTGGGAGAAATGGCTACAGACAAAGGAGAAGTTAAACTTGAAAAATTCGATGGTAAAGATTTCGGATTTTGGAAAATGCAGATTGAAGGTTATTTATACCAGAAAAAACTCTATCAACCTCTGGAAGAGAAAAAGCCAGATGGCATGCAAGAAGCAGAATGGAAACTTTTAGATAGACAAGCACTCGGAGTTATTCGATTGACGTTATCACGCAATGTGGCGTTTAACATTGCAAAGGAAACCACAACGGCAGGTCTCATGAAAGCTCTCTCTAATATGTATGAGAAGCCATCAGCCTCCAATAAAGTTCATTTGATGAGGCGGTTGTTTAGTTTGAGGATGTCGGAAGGTGGATCGGTAGCTCAACACCTTAATGAACTCAATTCTGTCACAACCCAATTGAGTTCTGTTGAAATCAAATTTGATGATGAAGTATTAGCGTTAATACTTTTATCTTCCCTGCCAGATAGTTGGAATGCTACAGTCACAGCTGTGAGTAGCTCATCGGGAAATAACAAGTTGAAGTTTGATGACGTTTGTGATCTGGTTCTTAGTGAGGAGATTCGACGAAGAGAATCAGGTGAATCTTCATCCTCTTCAGTATTGCATACAGAGTCAAACGGAAGAAATTTAATCAGAAGGAATGAACGCGGAAGATCAAACTATCGAGGACAATCCAGAGATAGGAAGTCAAAATCCAGGAATCCAAATAATTTCCAAAACTCAAATACTGTGGAGTGTTGGAATTGTGGAAAAATTAGGCACTATAAAAAATCAGTGCAAGAGAACACCAAAAGGCAAAGAAGTGAAGGCAGAGGCAAATGTCACTTCTACCGGAGAAGGTGATGATACGTTGATATGCTCATTGGAGAGCAAAGAAGAGTCTTGGGTATTAGACTCTGGAGCATCGTTCCATGCTACTTCTAATAAAAACTTTTTTGAGAAGTATGTCCATAGAAACCTTGGACAGGTATACCTTGGTGATGACCAACCTTGTGATATTGTTGGTCAAAGTAATGTCAAAATTAAGTTAAATGGGTCAGCTTGGGAGCTGAAGGATGTCAAACATGTTCCCGACCTAAGAAAGAACTTGATCTCAGTTGGGCAGTTGGCTTGTGAAGGTTACACTATAATCTTTCAAGGTGATAATTGGAAGATTTCAAAGGGAGCAATGATAGTTGCTCATGGTAAAAAGAATGGTACTCTCTATTTGACAGCTGGAGCGCGTTATTCGATTGCAGTTGCAACAAAGAATGAAAATTCCAAGTTATGGCACCAAAGACTTGGTCACATGAGTGAGAAAGGAATGAAGATCATGCATTCAATTGGAAAACTCCCTAGTCTAAAATCTGTGAATTTAGACATGTGTGAAGAATGCATACTTGGAAAACAGAAGAGGGTAAGCTTTCAGACATATGGAAGAACTCCAATGAAAGAAAAATTGGAGCTTGTTCATTCTGATGTGTGGGGACCAACAACCACCCAGTCTATAGGTGGAAAACAGTACTTTGTGACTTTTATTGATGATCACTCTAGGAAAGTATGGGTTTACTTTCTAAAATACAAGTCCGAAGTGTTTGAAGTTTTCAGGATATGGAAAGCTAGGGTTGAAAATGAAACAGGTCTGAAGATCAAAAGATTCAGGTCCGACAATGGCGGAGAATATGAGGACACCAAATTCAAGAAGTTTTGCTACGAGCATGGTATTAAGATGGAAAGAACTGTGCCAGGTACGCCTCAGCATAATGGCATAGCTGAGCGGATGAACCGAACATTGACAGAAAGAGACAGAAGCATTCGTATACAGTCAGGTCTACCAAAACAATTCTGGGCAGAAGCAGTCAATACAGCAGCTTACTTGATCCATCGAGGACCATCAACCCCATTGGAGTACAAATTACCAGAGGAGGTATGGAGCGGCAAAGAGATCAAATTGTCGCACTTAAAGGTATTTGGTTGTGTAGCTTATGTGCACATTAGTGATCAAGGCAGAAATAAGCTTGATCCTAAATCAAAAGTTTGCACTTTTATCGGTTATGGCGAAGATGAGTTCGGATACCGCATTTGGGATGATGAAAGCAAAAATATTATTCGTTCAATCAATGAGAGAGTCATGTACAAAGATAGGCATAAAATTGAGAGTTATGAAACAAATCAAAAAGAATCTACATTCATTGATGAAGATTATGTCCCAGACAGTACGATGCAAGAGTACACTATCATAAGTACTCCGCAACAAGAAGAACAGACTGTACAGGGCAGTACATCGCAATCAAATGACATACAACAACCTTCTTGTCCAACTCCTACCCTAAGAAGGAGTACTCGACCACATGTGCCTAATAGAAAATATATGAATTATTTGTTATTAACTGATGATGGGGAACCAGAAGATTATTATGAAGCATCCCAGACCAGAGATGCTAGCAAGTGGGGGCTTGCAATGAAAGATGAAATGCAATCCCTGATTTCAAACCAGACATGGGAACTAACTGAGTTACCCATAGGTAAGAAGGCCCTTCATAACAAATGGATATATCGAGCAAAAAAGGAGCACAATGATTCCAAGAGGTATAAGGCTCGACTAGTTGTCAAAGGTTTTCAACAGAAAGAAGGAGTTGATTATAATGAGATATTCGCTCCTGTTGTGAAACTCAATACCATTAGAACAGTGTTGAGTATTGTTGCAATTGAAGATCTTTATCTCGAGCAGTTAGAAGTGAAGACTGCATTTCTTCATGGAGATCTTGATGAAGAAATATACATGCACCAGCCAGAAGGTTTTATAAAAAGTAGGAAAGAGCAGATGGTATGCAAACTTAAGAAAAGTTTATACGGGCTAAAACAAGCCCCAAGACAATGGTACAAAAAGTTTGATAACTTCATGCACAAGGAAGATTTCCAGAAGTGCAACGCTGACCACTGTTGCTACTTCAAGAGATATCAATCCAGTTATATCATCCGATTACTTTATGTTGATGATATGTTAATAGCAGGTTCTGATATGAATGATATTATAAAGTTGAAGCATCAATTGTCAAAGGAATTTGACATGAAGGACTTGGGTCCAGCAAAGAATATTTTAGGAATGCAAATCACAAGAGATAAGCAGAGAGGCACTTTGCAGTTATCACAATTAGAGTACATCAAACGTGTTCTTCAGAGATTTAATATGGGTGATGCTAAGCCTGTTAGTACACCGTTGGTGAGTCATTTTCGTCTATCAAAGGATCAGTCCCCTCAGACAGATGAAGATAAAGAATATATGGCCAAGGTTCCTTATGCCTCGGCTATTGGAAGTTTGATGTATGCAATGGTTTGTACAAGACCAGATATTGGACATGCAGTGGGAGTTATAAGCAGGTTTATGTCCAATCCAGGAAAAGTCCATTGGGAAGCTGTTAAATGGATTTTGAGGTATTTACGAGGTACAATTAATAAGTGTTTGTACTTTGGTAAAGGTGAATTGAAAATACAAGGTTACGTTGATGCAGACTTTGGCGGTGAAGTCGATAATAGAAAGAGCACAACGGGTTATGTATTTACAGTTGGAAATACAGCCGTAAGTTGGATGTCCCAACTACAAAAGATTGTTGCTTTATCCACTACAGAAGCTGAGTATGTGGCAGTGACCGAAGCTAGTAAAGAGATGATATGGCTTCAAGGTTTGTTAGATGAGCTGGGGCTCAAACAAGTGAATAATATTTTTATAGCGATAGTCAGAGTGCTATACATTTAGCAAAGAATTCGGCGTTTCACAAGAACAAAGCACATCGGTATTCGTTATCACTTTATCAGGTCTCTTCTAGAAGATGAAGTGTTAACTCTTAAAAAGATTCTTGGCAATAAGAATCCAGCAGACATGTTAACGAAAACAGTGACGATTGACAAGTTGAAATTGTGCTCAACATCAATTGGTCTTAAAATGACAGAAGACTAGTTGAGGTTCTACTCCTTGGTGTGAAGACAGATTGAAATCAGTCTTCAAGTGGGAGATTGTTGGCAGATAATTAAGAAACATAAAGAAAAAAAATAAATGGTTATTAAATAACCATGCATTACCATTGAAAATTAAAGGTGTTTCCAAATATAGGGAAAATAACTAATGGTAATAAATATTGCAGGCTAAATTTTAAATGGCTTAGGTTGTTTTAGGAAAACTATAAATTGAGCATTTCCTTCATTTGTATGTAATAATTTTCAAGAGAAAATCTGAGAGAAGAAAAATAACTCAGAGAAAAGAGGGGTTGTGTTTTTGCACTTTGGTATAAATAGATTTTGTTTATGTAATTTATTTCTCCCTCAAATTTAATTAAATAGAAAATTGCATTAAGTTGGGCCTTTTTGTGTAACATTATTGCCCATAATTCAGCTTTTGTTTTTTCTTTTTCTTTTGAACTTAAAAGAATGGAAATAATTAAGGGATTAGTTGGATTTTAAAGGACAAGTGAGATTACTTTGATTTCTGAATTTACAATCTCATGATTTATAAGGTACTCAGTCACTCACTTGTTTTGTCCTCGCTAACTAAAACAAATATGTTATATTTTCCATGTCAATTTGGTGCAAGGGTCCACCCTTTGTAATTTTTTTTCCAATAAAATCAAAGAAATCCAATAAATTCAAATAATAAGTGACAATCAACATCTAAATATGATATAAAAGTTAGTTTTGATGCTAAGTACAGAATATTTAAGTAAATGAAAGATGCTTTTGGCTAATAATTTGTACTTCATCAATATAAAATCATTTGTAATAGACTTTGCACTTAATTTAAGGCAGTCTATTACAAATGATTTTTTAATGATGAAATAGCAATCGTTAGTACTTTATCTGCTTGCTTAGGAAGAAGATTGTGACACTCATTATTATTATAGACTTATGAATTGTACTATGTATAAGTGTATAACGTATTATTTAGTACTCTATAATTTTTTTTTTTTCTCAAATGTAGAAAATAATTCTATTCTTTTGGTTTTAATAGGACCTCCTCATTTCATAAAAGGAAAAAATTAAATACAATAATCCCACCTTTCGCCCATCTGCTCAAAATAATCTCACCTATTCGAATTCTAGAAATAATCCCACCTTGTAACCCCATCTTCCCAAAATGAACCTTTTTATTTAATGACCGGTTGTTTGAATTGATAACCAGTTTTAAAAGGTAATTTGACACGTGTCACCTTTTAATTGGGTTTTAATAAAATTAAAGAATTTAAGATTTTTTAAAAAAAATACCCTCTTCTTCTTTCCCCTGCAAATTAAAGCTCCCTCTCCCTCACTGGACGAGCCGTCGCCGACCAGTCAAAAACCAGCTGTTCGCCAGGTCGACCAAACCCAGTTGGCCATCCGCCCTCCTTGATTCCCTCCCACCCAATTCACCAATCACCACCAAATCGTTTCTCTAGTCCTATACCCGACTCACCCACCCAATTGACCAGTCAACTCATTGGCGAGATCCCTGAGTTGAGTCGACTCAGTTCCCTCAACTCCCAAACCGAAACATCAAAATTTTCTCAAAAAGCGTGGATATTAGCCTTCAATTTTAAAATTTTTTGACTTTTTTATCCGGAAATAAAAATTGCCGAAATGTTTATCATGGTCCCTAATACCCCGGCAGTCCAATTGGCTGGGTGGAACCATCCAATTTGCCTTTAAACGACCAATTTACCAGTTTACAACTTCCACCGATTTCACTAATTCAAGCCTACCACGAACATTTATGACAACAAATAATGACATATATGGTTCCAAACAGCATTATATGACCCCGATATGTATCCCATAGAATTTCAAGACTTTTCGACACTGGTCTCTAAAACCTCCAAAATTTCTCAAAAAGCGTGGATATTAGCCTTCAATTTTGGAATTTTATGACTTTTTTCTCCCGGATATAAAAATTGCCAAAATATTTACCATGGTCCCAAATACCCTCCGGGAGTCCAATTGGGTGGGTGGAACATCCAATTTGCCTTTAAACAACCAATTTACCAGTTTACAACTTACACCGATTTCATTAACTCAAGCCTACCACAAACATTTATGACACACAAACGAAATTATATGACCTTCCAGATACATCCCCTGAAATTTCAGGACTTTTCGACACCAGACCCCAAAACCTCCAAAAACCTCCAAAAGTGTGGATATTAGCCTTTAATTTTGGAATTTTTTAACTTTTTTTTGTTCTGGAAATAAAAATTGCCAAAATGTTTACCATGGTCCTTAATACCCTCTTGGAATCCAAATGATTGGTTGGAACCATCCAATTTGACTTTAAACGAGAAATTTACCGAATTACAACTGCACCGATTTCATTAATTCAAGCATGCCACAAACATTTATGACAACTTAAAATGATCATATATGGTTCCAAGAAGCATTATATGACCCCGAGATGTATCCCATAGAATTTCAAGACTTTTCGACACTGGTCCCTAAAACCTCCAAAATTTCTCAAAAAGCGTGGATATTAGCCTTTAATTTTGGAATTTTTTGACTTTTTTTCGCCTGGATATAAAAAGTGCCAAAATTTTTACCACGGTCCCAAATAACCTCCGGGAGTCCAATTGGGTGGGTGGAACATCAAATTTGCCTTTAAACAACCAATTTACCAGTTTACAACTTGCACCGATTTCATTAACTCAAGCCTACCACAACATTTATGACAACAAATAATGATCATATATGATTCCACACGACATTATATGACCTCGAGATACATCCTCTAGAATTTAAGGACTTTTCGACGCCAGGCCCCGAAACCTCCAAAACTTCTCAAAAAAGTGTGGATATTAGCCTTTAATTTTGGAATTTTTTGACTTTTTTTTGTTCAGAAATAAAAATTGCCGAAATATTTACCATGGTCCCTAATACTCTCTTGGAGTCCAATTGCTTGGTTGGAACCATCCAATTTGACTTTAAACGACCAATTTACCGATTTACAACTTGCACCAATTTCATTAATTCAAGTCTACCACGAACATTTATGACAACTTAAAATGATCATATATGGTATGAAACGACATTATATAACTTCGAGATGTATCCCGTAAAATCTCAATCCTTTTCGACACCGGGTCCTGAAACCTCCAAAATTTCTCAAAAAGCGTGGATATTAGCCTTCAATTTTGGAATTTTTGGACTTTTTTTCGCCTGAAAATAAAAATTACCGAAATTTTTACCATGGTCCCTAATACCCTCTGGGTGTCCAAATAGGTGGGTGAACCATCCAATTTGCCTTTAAACGACCAATTTATCGAATTACAACTTGCACCGATTTCATTAATTCAACCCTACCACAAACATTTATGACAACATACAATGGTCATTTATGGTTTCAAACGCCATTATATGACTTCGAGATGTATCCCGTAAAATCTCAAGCCTTTTCGACACCGAGCCCCGAAACCTCCAAAATTTCTCAAAAAGCGTGGATATTAAGCCTTCAATTTTGAAATTTTTTGACTTTTTCGCCCAAATATAAAAATTACCGAAATGTTTACCATGGTCCTTAATACCCTCTGGGTTTCCAAATAGGTGGGTGAACCATCCAATTTGCCTTTAAACGACCAATTTATCGAATTACAACTTGCACCGATTTCATTAATTCAAGCCTACCACAAACATTTGTGACAACATACAATGGTCATTTATGGTTTCAAACACCATTATATGACCCCGAGATGGATCTACAAAAATCTCATTTCTTTTCGACACCCGGCCCCGAAAACCTTCGAAATTTCTCAAAAAACGTGAATAATTAGCCTTTAATATTGGAATTGTCAAACTTTTTTTCGCCCAGAAATAATAATTTCCAAAATGTTTACCATGGTCCCCAATGCCATTCGGAAGTCCAATTGGGTGTGTGGAACCATCCAATTTGCCTTTAAACGGCCTATTTACCGGTTTATAACTTGCACCGGTTTCATTAACTCAAGCCTACCATGAACATTTATGACAACAAATAATGATCATATATGGTTCCATACGGCATTTTATGACCTCAATATGTATCCTCTAGAATTCAATACTTTTAGACACCGGGCTCCGAATCATCCAAAATTTCTAAAAAACGTGGATATATATTAGCCAATTTTTAAAGTTTTGACTTTTTTTTTTTGTCCGGAAATAAAAATTACCGAAATGTTTACTGTGGTCCTAATATTGTAACACCCTAGAAATTCCTTTCCTTTAAATACACACTTTACTCTTTTAAAAATACGTTTTAGGAATATCTAAGACATTACCGCCACCGTGAAAACGGCTAAGGCAACTATCAAAGATACACAGCGGAAGACTTGAAAACCAAAACTATTTAAATAACACAATTTAAAATACCAAACCAACGAAAATAAAGTTGAAAATCAACAAAACCAAAGCCAATTAAAATCCACTACAACTTGGAACCATTTAAGGCCCTTATTCAAAACCGAAACAACCAATCTTTTGTGTTAGTCCATAAAGTAATATAATAAAATATTCAATGCATAAAACACATCATATTCTAATAGAAGCTAGCATGATTCTCTCTTCACTCATGCCCCGTCATGAACATGCTTCAATACCTGAAAAGTGTATCTACTTGCCCCTACTACTCTCCATTAAAATGGATCATCGTAGGGCCAAGATAAGACATGCCTAGACACAAACAACACACCCAATCAGCAAAGCTGAGTACATAGGCGTAATTAAACACACTAACATGCATTCTCCTATCATCACACACACTTACCTCATTGCACCCGTTTACAAGCACACACAACAATCAACAAGACACTTTAACTAGACCCTAAAAATTCATTTAGCGTTGATTACGCATCGAACGGGTTTTCAACTAATCTATCCCAATAAATTGGGGTTAACTGACACGGGCTAACCGTGCCAGCAACAAACCTGTGCCACACATAGGTGGCGGAATTCCAGCGCATAAAAAAAAGGAATATACAGCGTCCTGTACTCCGTTAGAAGTTATGATCAAATATAAAGTCACATAAACTCCCCCATATGTTCATACTCAAGGTATATACGTTCCAAGAGTTTTGGTGCGTAATCTCTTTCACTTTACGTTATTTATATATTATTAGACTTGGTGATGACTCTCAAGGCATAATAAGTCAATCAACAATAATTATTCAATCAAACAAATATACCAATTTAATTCTTGAATAATTAGTGACAACATAAAATTTAATGTTGAACCCTTTTTAATTCTATCTCAGTGTCGAAGACACCTTAAACGCATAAAACCAACAATCCTATACCTCGGTGTTAAACACCTTAAGTGCACAAAGGCACCAACATACAATTTATTCCTTGTGTACATAGACACTTATATAGCTCCTTTCTCATGCTTAAAACATCAATAAAAATTATATGAACCATAATAAATTTCTTTCAATATTCCAAACATAATTAAACAATCAGTTTAATTAAACATGCTCTCTATCATGCCATAAATAAATATGTAGTCCATATAATCATGCCAAAATATAATTTTCCAATCCATAAACCATCACAAGTAATTCATGCTTCAATCACCAACACCAATAATTCACGATTCAATACATAAACCTTAGCATGATACTACTTGTAATTGATTGAAATTAAACCTAGCATGATTCTACATCATCAAAATATGCTAAGTACGCGAACGTACCTTGAATACGATCCTAAAATCGTCACGACTAGTAAAAATTGCTCACTTCGAAGTCTCCTACACATTAAAATTATAATAGAGCATTAAAACCCACTCTAAACAAATTTCCAGCAATCTACTATACTAAAACCCCTCTTAAAATAATTTGAATAAGCTGAAATTATATTTAAAACACTCTAATTAAGTCCACTTAATGGGTAATTTAAATTTCCTTCAAAAACATAATATTAAGTGCTCTACATAAAAATTCCAGCACTTTATTCTAATTAAAACTTGCTGTAATTTAGTCTTAAAATACTTAAATTGAAGATCTAAACATTAATTCCTCATATGCTTTCATAATTTTCATAAATCAAGACCTAGGGTTTCAAAGGGTTTTTTTTAATTAAAACCAAATCTGAAAATTAATTCATACAATTACAATTAACAAACATCAAAATTAAACCCCCAAACTCATAATTTATATTTAGATCCAAGAATAGATTCAATTAAAACAAGAAAGCTTCAATTTTTTTTTTATATATAAGGTTCGAAAAAAAGGGGAAAAGGGAAGAAGGGCGGCAGCCACCACCGGCTGCCGGCTGCTGGCGGCGATGGCTGCCTGCTGCCGGCGGCTTGCGCCTACTGGCAGCAGCGACCACCAGCCTGGTGGCTGGCAGCGGTGGTGAGGGAGGGCAGCCGAAAGTTTAAGGGGAAGGGGGAAAAAGAAAAAGGAAAAAAAATAAGGAAGAGAGAGAGAGAGTTTACCTTGGGTTTTCTCCACTCTGGGCAAAGTTTGATTTGCCTCATAAGTGGGATATTTATACCCCTTCTCTACTAACCCTCTTCTAGGTTTTCCTAATTCCTTCCCTAATAAAACTTGTTGAAAATTAAACTTTCCTAAAATAAAACCCCAACTTTTAAATAAAATAATTAAATAAACTTTTCTTTTAATAATAATATTAATTAAAATACTTTAATTAAAATAATTACAACCATTTAAATACTTATACATACTTTAAATAAAATGCGTATAAAAATACGGGGTATTACAAATATCGTCCGGGAGTCCCATTGGGTGGGTGGAACCATCCAATTTGCCTTTAAACGACCAATTTACCGGTTTACAACTTGCACTGATTTCATTAATTAAATCAAACCTACCACTAACATTTATGACAACAAATAATGATCATATATGATTCCAAA